>NW_012267231.1:4650753-4683116 GCF_000151885.1 Dipodomys ordii | reverse complement strand
CCCTCAGCTCTTCAGCTCAAGGCGAGCGCTCTACCACTTGAGCTACAGCGCCACTTCCGGTTTTCTGGTGGTTTATTGGAGATAGGAGTCTCACAGTCTCTCCTGCCCGGGCTGGCTTTGAACCGCGATTCTCAGATCTCAGCCTCCTGAGTAGCTAGGATTACAGGCGTGATCCACCAGCGCCTGGCATAAAATATTTTTTTAAGAGTAGTTAGGGAACTCTCCATTGTACCTTTCTGAATCTTAATCTAAAACCAGACTGATATGAATCCTATGTCTCATCCACATCTATCATTTCCCGTAGGGCAAAAACAGAATCACAAGAAACCAAACTAAAGCATGTAACCCAAAAAGGAAGAATGCAGTCTGGTTGTAATTATCCAACCAACAGCTTTCAGCAATAGTTGCAAATTGGACTCATTCTGGGAGCTTTATAAACATATATGCACATTAGCCTCAATCCGGAGGGCCTGCCTCAAACAAGAATCCAGACTCTGAGATTGATAATGTGATAAAGACTGCCTCTCGCCTCCACAGCTCCCTCTCCTTCCTCCTTGCCAGGTACTGGTGGCTCACACCTGTCATCCTAGCTAGTCAGAAGGCTGAGATCTGAGGATCATGGTTCAAACCCAGCCCAGGCAGGAAAATCAGTGAGACTCTTATCTCCAATGAACCACAAAAAAGCTTCAAGTGGAGCTACAGCTCAAGTGATGGTGTGCAAGCCTTAAGTTAAAAAGCTCAGGGACCGCCAGGCACGGTGGCTCACGCCTATAATCCTAGCTACTCAGGAGGCTGAGATCTGAGGATGGGGTCTCAGTCAGCCCAGGCAGGAAAGTCCATGAGACTCTTACCTCCAATAAACTACTAGAAAACCAGAAGTGGCGCTATGGCTCAAGCGGTAGAGCGCTCGCCTTGAGCTGAAGAGCTGAAGGACAGCGCTCAGGCCCAGAGTTCAAGCCCCATGACCTACCAAAAAAAAAAACAAAAAAAAAAAAGCTCAGGGACAGTGCTCAGGTCCTGAGTTCCAGCTTCAGGACAAGCAACCAAAACAAGAAAGATAGAAAAGGCATGTGTGGTGTGGGCCTAAAAGGAACAGGAGAACAAGGAACTTCCTATTTACCAACCCTGTGCTGTGTCTTCCGAGCCAGAAGTCACACCAATTGACAAAGTTGGAAGTCTGCCAACAGACAGGCAAAACAGGCAAGCACACTGGAAACCAGGGCCGGTCCAAGTAACAATTGCCATTGACGGGCCTTTCAGCTTTCTACTGGGGGAGGGCACTGAAAGGGGCTCTGTCTTAAGAAAAGAAGTTCCCACGAGTCAGTTAGGCATCACTGAATGCTCAGGTTCCCTCAGGACATGTACAACAACAGCTCTAAGCCTGTGTGGGAACTCTAACCCACTCTATTCCGAAATGCAATACATTTAGACCTAAGCTACTCTTTTTTTGTCAGTCATGGGGCTTGAACTCTGGGCCTGGGCGCTGTCCTTCAGCTCTTCAGCTAAAGGCTAGCACTCTACCACTTAAGCCACCGGGCCACTTCCGGTTTTCTGAGTAAGTTTCACAGCTTTTCCTGACCAGGCTGGCTTTGAACCATGATCCTCAGATCTCAGCCTCCTGAGTAGCTAGGATGACAGGCGTGAGTCCCCAGCACCCCACCGAAGCTACTCTTGCGTGCACATGCCAAAACAAAATTACTCCACACCTTGTTTATGTACACAAAAAATTAACCACCTGCCAGCACACCATAAAGCAGGCATGAACTGCTCATTCATTTGTGCCAATGAACACATCATCACATGTACCAAGTCCACAGAGAGGCTAGACACATGAATTTCTCAATCACACCTGGTACAGCCCTGAGTTGGGGAGCCTCTTCAACCTCCACAGTTTTGTTAAGTGTAATATGTGATCTGAGGGAGGGGGGGAGTTTTAACATTTCACATGTGGATAAAAAGGAATTAGTATGTTTTAAAAATGCTTTCTGAAACCAGCAACAATGGAGCAACTAAACATTTCTAGTAACTTGGTTTTGAAAGCTTTAAAAAGGCTTACTCTTCTGTTTTTCCTATTTTCCAAAAGGCCACAAGGGGGCAACATGGCAATATTCCATTAAAACAGCAGGCCTGTGGGTTCTCTCTGTACAAAGAGCAGCCAGCCATTTCAGTACTGTGTGGTGTTTATTTTCCTAACAACTTACAAAATGGCTGAACTACTTGGCAGAATCTGAGTATTTTGCTGGCGAAAGCAAAATCTGGAAAAACACAAAGCACATCTATAACAGAAAGTATTTCCAGACTAAGCTTGTATCACCAATAGGCAATGTTTATCATCAATTTATATCAACAATATATAAAGTGTCTAATCCCTACAATAAATCCTGTAAAGACAAAGCCCAGGGTGTTAAAAGATGCCATTCCAGTCTGAATTACAGAATCTGATGGACAAGCTAATAATGTGCAACTATTCCTTCTCAGTCACTCCTACGTTTAAAATAATGGAAATAAAGCCAGCTTCACACTGGTAAAAACTGAAGTCAACATAAGCAAAAAAATCATCAAGATTCCCATCTCAACAAACAGCAAGAGAGGTATGGTGGGTGGGGCATGGAGGCTCGCCTGTCTACCTTTCATACTAGGGAAAGCATAAATAGGAGGGTCTCTATCTAGGCTTGCTGGAGAGGAGGGGGGAATCCCAAGACTCTACTTAAACAAGGTCATACTAAGCAAAAAGGGCTGAAGGTGTGTGGTTCACATGGTAGAGCATAGGCTCTACCAAGCTCAAACTCCAAAACTACTTTTAAAATAGAGAAAGGTAAGGTTATTAAAATACAGAATATTAGATATAGCCATACAAGGTGGTAGTGTACACCTATAATCACAACACTAACAGGAAGATCTGAGTTAGAGGACAGCCCAGGCTATATAGAGACACTGTTTCAAAACAAATCGTGTGTGTGTGTGTGTGTGTGTGTGTGTGTGTGTGTGTGTGTTTTGTGTACACACAGAAATGGGAGCTGGGAGCCAGTGGCTCATGCCTGTCTGTAATCCTACCTACTGAGGAGGCTAAGATGTGAGGATCACAGTTCAAAGCCAGCCCAGGCAGAAAAGTCTGTGAGACTCTTATTCCAATAAACCAGTAGAATACCGGAAGTGGCACTGTGGCTCAAGAGGTAGAGCGCTTGCCTTGAGCTGAAGAATGCAGGGACAGCGCCCAAGCCGAGTTCAAGCCCACAACTGACAAAAAAACAAAGAAATGGAAATGTGGCTTAATAGCAGAGTGCTTGCCTTCATGGATGAAGCCTGGACTGGATTCCTCGGTACCACATACACAGAAAAAGTCGAAAGTGGTGCTATAGCTCAAGTGGTAGATAGAGCGCTAGCCCTGAGCAAAAAAAGCAGCTCAGGAACAGTGCCGAGGCCCTGCGTTCAAGCCCAGGACTGGCAAAAAGTGTGTTTGTGTGTGTGGTGTGCATATACATATTAACTTGAATATATATTTACTTGAGAATGTGTTATTTATTTTAATATATTTAATACATTCATTAGAATATATAATTCATATTCTAGTATATTTAAAAAAACATACTTGATGTATATTTGTATATATTTTGATATATGAATCTATATTCAACATATACTATTTATTTGAATGTATACATGTGAATACAGACTCAAATAAATATTTTGAAATGAGACAGAAATTAAAATAACCAATAAACTTATGTAAGTCTCCGGTAATCAGGGAGATACAACAAATACATCAGATTTCAATCTTGAACCATCTTGCAATTGCATACCTCATCAGGATCAGGCAGTATATTATATATTAAAGACTCTTAGTATAGTATAAAAAGGAGAGAGCCAAGCTGTGAAAAGCAGTTGAAGTCGAAAAAGTTCCCCTGAAATCCATTAATAACTAGGTATAACTAACCCTCTCAAACAAAGTATTTACATTTAGAACACTAAACAAGAACAAGCAATCCTTTTAAGCCCTATGATTCTGCTTTCCTTATTAGCTACTTTGGAGGCTATAATTTTTAGAGTTCTGTAAGACAGGTGGTGTTTACAGCCACTTCAAACTTTAAGGGAGATCAAATGGCCTAACTAGAAGCTCCAACATAAAATGTGAAGCCTATGCCCACAGTCCTATAAAAAAGGGGTTCCATAATCAGGTCAGTTAAGAATCAAAGGCAAGGGGCTGCAAGCACAAACATTCACAGTAATGAACACTGTCCGTAGTGTGACATGTTGGGTGAGGGAGAGGACTGGCCTTTTTGCAGAGGAGGTAGCAGTATCCTGCACCTCTGCCCAGTGGATGCCAGTAGCACCTTTGTCCCTTGTAGTAACAACCAAAAAAATCTCTACCAATGCAAAATACCAACAATGTTGTAACCTGAAAGCCACTGTTTTGAAGGCATGATTTTATTCCATTTCCACGGGTGCTAAGCTAAGGACAATGCAGAACAGTTTTTTCAAAAATTCTAACCAAGGCCCACACTGTTGGCTCATGCCTGTAATCCTAGCTACTCTGGAGGCCAAGATCTTTAGATCGCTGTTCAAAGCCAGCTCGGGCAGTTAAACCCCATATCTCAAGTATAAAAGTGCTAGCCTTAAGCAATAGGAGCTCAGGAAAACACCCAGGCCCAGAGTTCAAGCCTCAGGACCGGCAGACACACACAGACACAGACACAGACACACACCTCTAACCAAATACACACACACACACACCTCTAACCAAATACACACACACACACCTCTAACCAAATACACACACACACACACACACACACACACACACACACACACACCCCTACCTCTAACCAAATCCAGTTAAACCCCATATCTCAAGTATAAAAGTGCTAGCCTTAAGCAATAGGAGCTCAGGAAAACACCCAGGCCCAGAGTTCAAGCCTCAGGACCGGCACACACACACACACACACACACACACACACACACACACACAACTCTAACCAAATCCAAAGTGCACAGGTGGCACTCCGTCCACCTGCAGGATGACTAAGTTTTCTGGAGGTCTCCAGTACCTCCAGACCATCCATCTTTCCTCCTTTCTAAAACTCATCCTTAACCCCAAGGGAGAAGGGTGCCCAGAGTGTGATTAAGGGGGTCAAACCGACTGGAACACAGTATAAACACATGCAGAGATGTAACAATGAGAAGCCCCCTGCACAACTAATAAAAGCCAATTTAAAAAGTAAATGAACAAATAAATTAGAAACCTACCCGTCCCTCCTCCCAATCTCTTCAGGGGCTACATTTTCAGAGGAAACTTTGATGCAAAATAAAATCCTGGCCTCTGATGGTGAGAACCTGATGCATTGTGCATTTGTTTGTTTCTTTAAAACTTGTAAGTTTAAGAGCAGCAAAAGTATAAAATGTCTCCCATTTTCACTATCTTTTCCACCTATCTCCTTGCTCTTCCCCAACAAAATGATGCAATTAATTGCTCTCAAAATGCATAGGCAAGCCTAGAACCAACTGCCAGACCAAACAACCACAGACTACTGCTATTTCCTCCCCTTCTGCTTCAAGTTTCTAATTACATAGGAATGATAATTAGATCTCTTCATAAACTTGGGAAGGCCTCACAAATGAACAGCAGAAGTGAAGCTCTAGCAGACACAGGCTTTCAGAGCAACAGGCCTGTGACTGCTGGCTGGCTGGCTTCTCCGACAGCATCATGTCTTGATTTTTTCATTCATTGAGACCATCTCAGTGGCTCTCATCCACTGACTTGATACTCTGCCAAAAGGCAAAACAAGTCGAACCAGCATCAGCAAACTTGATGAGCAGCTTCTAATCTTTGGTAGATACTCAACCGTTTTGCCTTGGGTGTGACTGGAAGAGCTCAGCAGGACCCAGGAGCACCCACAGGTCTTCAAAGGAAGGCAACTCTTGGTAAACTGTGATGTTATTAACCAACCTTAAGAGAATCAGTAGTATTTCTGCTATACTGACCCTCATATAAAATGACCCTCATAAGCCAGGCATTGGTGGCTCATGCCTGTAATCCTGGCTACTCAGGAAGCTGAGATCTAAGGATCACGGTTCAAAGCCAACCCGGCAGGAAAGTCCATGAGACTCTTATCGCCAATAAATCACTAGAAAACCAGAAGTGGCACTGTGGCTCAAGCGATAGAGCACTTACCTTGAACTGAAGAGCACAGGGACAATGCCCAAGCCCAGAGTTCAAGCCCAACGGCCGACCAAAAAAAAAAGACCCTCATAAAAGAAAAAAAAAGGAAAAGGAAAAAGAAATATATATACATATATAAATATATAGATTCTTGAAGTAATGTGTGTTGCAAAATAAGCAATAAATGTAAATTTACCTTGGCATGTTTTTCCTATAAAATATGCACAAAATAGAATTTCCTTCATGGGCCAGGTGGCGGTGGCTCATGCCTTTATAATCCTAGTTACTAAGGAGGCTAAGATCACGGTTCAAATCCAGCCCAGGTAGGCAAGTCTGTGAGACTTTTATCTCCAATAAACCACCAGAAAACCAGAAGTGGCGCTGTGTTAAGAGTGCTTGCCTTGAGCTGAAAAGCTCAGGGACAGCACCCAGGTCCAGAGTTCAAGCCCCAACTGACAAAATAAAATAAAATAAAATTCCTTCATTAGTTAAAATTGAAAACACAAATTGGCAGCTGTCAGGCATTATGACACTTAGCAATACACCATTTGAATGAGATAACCTAAGAGGTTTTCTAAAAATCATTAAGTCACTTTAACACTAGAAACAATTTACAACTCACTGTGGAATGACAAACATCACTTTTAAATTGCTTCCTCGTTGCTTAGTTAATATAGAGTTTAAAAAAAAAAAAAAGCCTGACACCAGTCAGTGGCTGATGCCTGCAATCTAGTTACTTAGAGGATTGCAGTTCAAAGCCAGCCCCGGCAAGGAAGTCCATGAGACTTTTCTCTCCAATTAATTAACCACCAGAAAATCAGACTGTGGCTCAAAATGGGTTGTGGCTCAAAGTCCTAGAGGGCTAGCCTTGAGCAAAAGAGCTCAGGGACAATGCCCAGGCCCAGAGTTCAAGCCCCATCACTGACAGAGAGAAAATAAAACCACTGAGTGACAATTATGTTTTGTTTACTGTTAGCCCTACTTTGTATTTTCTGCATTCAGAGTCTCTGCCTGCTCTCGATCTCAAACCAGGTGAGGGAGCTTCAGGTACATCTAGAAGACCTTGGGTACTTGGAAAAGTAATGGAAAAGGAATATTGTCAAGCTAAAAAGGCACAAAACAGATTTAAAGTTCCTTTAGGGACAAAATTTTACAGAGTGAAAGCTGTGTCATGGAATAAGAAAGTATAGCATCTGGAAGAAGTTACTACATTTTATTTCATTTTCTGATTTGTCCTCCAGTGCTCATGAATCACTTCAAAAACAGTCCATCTTTTTATATGAAATCAACATAGTATACTTCATTGGTGTACAACACTTACTTTTTAACTGGCTATTATTAGGAACAATAAATTCATCAAAACCCTTGGCTGAATTAAAAAAAAAAAACCATTGAGTGAAAAGTACACATCTTTCACATACACATCCTAGAAATGTCTAAAGCCATTCTGTAGGATGACATTTTAACACAAAAGTTCTTTCACTTCCTTTCATCAGTCCCAAAACTCTGTCCTACCTTTATTTCCAGAACTCCAAGATTCATGGGAGGCATAGGAAGATGGAAATCTCAGCCAGCACCAAGCAAAAGTCCCAACACCCTACCTATACAAGGTGGCTTGAGTGGCGAGGTCTTGCCTAGCAAGCCCAGGGCACCAGTTTGAGCCCTAATACCTACCGTCAAAGATCAAGGAAATAAATGAAAGAAAGCGAAATTGGACAAAGGATGTAAGACCAGAAAGTGCACCAAGGGAAGATTTGGAACACTGAGCCCCAGTCAATCTAGGGAAGCATAAGCTAGGAAAGCTTTTAAAATTTAAATCTGGAAAAAGGGGCTGGATATTAATATTTTGTTGTTTGTTTTTTTTGTGCTTGAATTGCTATCCCTGAGCTTTTGTGTTTTACCACTTAAAGCCATTGTTCCATCTCTGGCTTTTTTT
Organism: Dipodomys ordii; assembly: GCF_000151885.1. Taxonomy (NCBI): domain Eukaryota; kingdom Metazoa; phylum Chordata; class Mammalia; order Rodentia; family Heteromyidae; genus Dipodomys; species Dipodomys ordii. The sequence continues at coordinate 4,675,022 of NW_012267231.1, read as the reverse complement.
GGTATTAATTGGAAATAAAGAGGCTCAGGAGTTTCCTGCCCAAGGTGGGTTTGAAGTGCCATCCTCAGATCTCAGCCTCCTGAGGAGCTACTATTACAGGCATGAGCCACCATGGCTACATTGACATTTTGTAAAGCTAAGGTCTGAAATTGAAGAGGAAAAAAAAAAGATAAATTATAACTAAATTGAAAAAAAAAAGTAGATGGCAACAAATTCGTAAACCAAACGGGAAAGGAAGAGGAAGAGAAAAAAAATCTGCACACTAAGGCTAACACACAATTAGATTTAGGTTGATTGTGTTGGTTATATATATTGTTGCTGTTCAATTTATATACAAGCAGCATTGCATGAGAGGATTCAGGATGAAAAGACTTTTTTTCTGCCTTTCTACTTCCAACAACTTGAGAGAACTAAGGCAGAGAGACGGTAAACCAGTTTTGTGGGTTATCTACGTGAACAGAGGTGATTCATGTTAAGAAACTGTCACAGTTCAGAAAAATTGTATTGGAGATTAAGTATAAAATAGACCTAACCTCCCAAAGTCATTCTCTCCAATCTCACCCATTATTCACCTTAAAAAAAAAAAAAAAGACTTCTTTAGTAATCAAGGACAACCTCTACCATCCTCAAGCAAAGCTCAGCACCCCCCCCAAAAAAAAAGGCACTTTAAACACAGAAAGGCAGAAGGGGGAAACAGTAAAGCAGCAACAATAAAACAATGTGAACAGTGACTTGCATTGAGTACTTCCAATGTGATAGATAAGGTCTACACTAAGAGCTTCGGGATACTGTATTTTAATCTGAACACCCAAGGATAATTAACATCATTTACATCTTTAAATGAGAAATTTCTCAGGGGTTTGGCACGGTAGGTATGTTGGTAATCCCAGCTACTCTGGAGGCAAAGGTCCTCTGCCCAAGGCAAAAACTCCTGACAGAAACCTTATCTGAAAACTATCTAAAGCAAAATAAGGTCAGGACCTGGCTGGGGGGGGGGGGGGGGTACTGGACCTGCCAGGTAAGATTGAGTCCAAACTCCAGTACTGCCCCACACCTCCCCAAATCAAATCCAACCATGTCCTCAATTGGAAACCGTGCCACCCACCACCCAGTAGAGGCTGAGCTGGCATTACACACACACACACACACACACACACACACACACACGAAGTCTGTGCCCAATAAAAAGATGACTGATGATAAGACCAGGAACAGTATTAGCCAGGCAGCCTCCTTATCTAAGAGCCCTTAAATCGAAGGGAATAGACTCTTTCCAAGCTACAAGGACTCCAGGAAAGGGAACTGAAATATACCTTTCAGCATGAAATATAACCCAGAAAGTGTCTGAACTACCAGATGCATGACCAAAATACACGACCCATAACCGGAAGTGTTGAGAAGCAAATGCTAAACCGAAACTATTTCCAAAAACATGTCAATGGGTAGCTAGCCATCGTTTGTTTCAGGAAGACCCAGGGCCCACCTCATACTCTCCATGCATTTTAGGTATTTATATTTGTCTCTTGTCCCAGTTGAAGTTTTTGATTAGAAGCAAAGGCCATTACAGACCTACAACCTGTATACCTAACACTGTGCTACATTACAGATTACAATATAAAATAGGACCAGCACCTGAGATGATTGGGTCAAACTGTACTTATTCTGGCTTTACACTAATAACTCTAAACCACGAACACAAGTACTTAGACCACAATGGGAGCTTAGCCAGTCAGGCTGGAATGCGGGAGGGGAGTTACTCAGCTATAATGACATCACTCAAGATAGGCAAGCTACTAAAATAACTCAGATAATTTTAACTACCCTTTGTTAAAGTTAACACCACTTCCTGGAAGCCAACTGAGTTCAAAGGCTGTTAGAAAAAGGTCTAAATTTTTTAGATAGGTAAGCTAACAAAATAACTCAGGTGATTTTTCTTTTATAACTACCCTTTGTTAAAGTTACACCTCTTCCAGGAAGTCATCTGAGTTCAAAGGCTGTTAGGAAAAGGTTTAAGAACAGCTCACAGCCATGGGGGGAAAAAAAAAGAACAAAATTACTAGTATTCTATTTTTTAACTTAGGCACAAGTTCACTGCACCAAATTCTGGGGAGAAATTATTGGGTAAATGAATGTGAAACAAGTGTGAGAAATGAGACATGAATGTGGAAATTACAGGTGAAATACGGAGCAGTCTTTCAGTTTCAGATGTCGCTGTAAAGCGCAAATTCCAAGTTTCCAGTAGAAGTTACCCTTCCCTACTCACTCAAGCAACAACGTATACTAGAACTTGTTAAATTTAAACTCCATATACGCTGATTTATTCTGTACAAAAGGTGTTAGTCACTAATGAATCAAATAACTAGAAACTGCATCTATAAAAGAGAATACACATACCAAACTATTAATCACTATTCTTTCCCTGCCAGTCCAAGGATTCTTCTACACTGGGGAAAAAAAGAGGGAGGGGAAAAGACAGAGAGGAGAGGGGGAGGGAAAGAACTTAGGGGAGGGCCTAAAAAGTTTTAAAATGTTAATTAGCTCTACCAGGCTTGCCAACAGTTCGTGAATAAATTGCTGTATCTGTAAATACACATTTTTAACTCATGAAGAAGGAAAGATTGGACTAAAGCCTGTTGCATGAAATAGGTATGTATATCTTCCCAAGTATAAATACAATGTGTCTAACTCTATCCCCACACTTAAAAACTTATGGACATATTAGCAAATACTAAAACTTTAATAATTCAGTTTTCATGCACTGAAAGGGAGCTCAGGTTACTTTCTTCTGCTAATGACAGATACAATTTTAAAATTTGGGGGGAAAAAAAAAGAGGTAAGTGTTGGAAACCAGAGCTGGGGGTGTGTCTCAAGTGATGAAAAACCTGCCAAACAAGCATAAGGGTGAGTTCAAATCCCCTTACCTCCAAAGCACAAGTGAAATGGGGAAAACCACAGCAGCCATTGAAATCCTTACAAGTATTTAAGTCTGCAAGGGTGTTAATTTCTAGGGAATACATTTTGGTTCGCAATCGTAAACATCACGTGTACAATCTTCATGTACACTTCTATACAAATACTTGAGATCCAGTTGTTCAGCCAATTTCCACACGTGTTCCAAAGAATTCCTGCCAGTAAACCTATGCTACAAGAACTTACAAACACTATTATAGTGAGGTTACCCTTTTCAGAAAGTGGAATTTGCCCAAGAAAGCATCTCTATGTACACTCAAATGGCCCATATGCCTGTTGTTTTTGTTGTTTGGGTTTCTGTTTTGATTTTGGTGGCTGTGGAAGATTGTTGTTTTTTTGTTGCTTTTTTTTTGGGGGGGGGGTTGTGGGGTTTGCTTGTTGGTGCAAGTGCGGGAGCTTGAACTCAAAGGACTGGATGCTGCTCCCTGGCTATTTTTCTCAAGGCTGACGCTACACCACTTGAGCCAGAAAGCTCCCCTTCTGGCTTTCTGCTGAGTAACTGGAGAGGAGTCTCGTGGACATTCTATGGCCTGGGCTGGTTTCGAGCTGGGATCCTCAGATCTCAGCCGGAGCAGCTTACAGGTGTCACCACCTGTGCCCAGCTGCACGCCTGTGTCCAAGTAACACTTGATCCACTTTTAAAGAAGTGAAGGAGCGGCGGCGGCCCAGGCTGGGGCCTCTGCTCCGAGCGCGGCGCGGGCGCGCATGGCTCCCGCCTGCAGCCGGTCGGGACGGAGGGCTGCTGCCACCCAATGCCAGCGTCGGATGCCGGCATGGGGTGCTGCGGGCACGCGCGGCGCGGCGCGGGCACTTTTGGAGGGTTCTGGGGTCCCGCGCCAGCGGGTGCTGGTGCTGGGTGCCCGGCCGGCGGTGCTTGGTGGTTGGTGGTCACCGTCCGTACTGACCTGAGTCTGCCTCCCGGGAGGAAGGAGTGGCACCAGGTGAACAGGCACCGGGGCAGGTTCACGAACTCCTCCCCGGCCTGGCGAGCCATGGGCCGCCGGCCTCACACCCGGAGGGCGGCCTGCCGACCCCCCTCCAGCGGGAAACGGTTTCCGTCAATGGTGACAGAACGGAAGTCCCGCGCCTCGGAAGCGGCTCCGCGCGGGCGGGGCGGACCCGGCTAAGGGAGCGGGGAGGGCGGCGGAAATGCCAGCGCCAGGGCCGGTCTCCTCGGCCTCGCCTCTCCACAGACGGCCCCGAGGGAGCGAGGAAGGGCACACCCCAGCCGCCTCACCACCAAAACCTGCCCGGGAGCCGACGCCACCGCCCACCGGAAAGCTCCGGCCAGCGCTCGGGGCTTCCCCGCGGGCAGCTCGCCGGGCAACCCGCGCACGCGCATGCACGCACGCACGCCGGCGTCGCGGCGCTCCCCTCCCCACGCTGGGCGGGGTGACGTCAAGGAGGCGGGACCCGCCAGCCGGCACCGCCGTTGACCCGGCTGTTACCAGGCGCGCCAGCAGCCAATCAGCGGCGGGCGCCGTCGCCGGCCGGCCTTTGAACTCGGCACGGCAACTTCCTGCTGTCTGGCGAGTACACAGTGCAATGCAGTATGTCTGTCGGCGCTGCGGCACAAAGGAACAGCCATTTTGTGACTGAGCTGGGCCCGCACCCAGGTGCCAGGGGCGCCCCAAGCCGCTCCCGCACGAGATGCCGGGCCGCCCTTGCTCCCGGCACCGGGGCGCCGGCACGGAGGCGCGGGAGGGGAGGCCCGGCCGCTGCGGCCTGGAGGCTCGTTTGGTGTTGGGCCCTGACCGAATTCCCGGTTTTGAAAGTATTCTCGGCGTCATAAAATGGCTGCCACCGCCCCTGCCTGCTGCCGTCCACAAGCTCCGCCGTCTGCCATTGTAGGCAGGCCGCGAACCCCCGTGGGGCTCCCCGCACCCAGCCGGCCCGAGGCGGGCTGCTCGCGGAGGCAGAGCCTGCGCTCGGGCCCAGGCCCCGCTGGCCAGCCCCAGCCCCAGCCCCACGAGGCCAGCTTGGGCTGGGCTTCAAGCGGCCAGGGTCCGTGTGCCTCACTCAACTTCACAAGTACCAAGGTGTCTCTAAAACCCGTTTTCACGTCACCTTCCTAAACCCCTGCGATGAGGCGAAGCTCCTAGACAGGCGCAGACCTCGAGGAGGCACACGCTTACATAACCACGGAAGGGTGCTCGCGCTGGGTCCCAACACAGGAAACAGACGAAAATGTGCATACCTCCCCCGGGTGGCTCAAGCAAGCCATCCCAGGTTACTGGCCCTGCCATTCCCTCCTCACCGCGCCTGGGGCTGCCAGGTTTATTCCCTTAATACTCCTCTTTGAGCCATAAAAACTTAGCTCCAATTCTGATGACACAGCAACCAAGCAGGGGAAACTCCCTTCACTTCAGATCACTGAAAGTATCTTACTTGAAAAAATACCACCATTTTTAAGCAGTAAAATCTTAAGAGGAAGTGATGTCATGATTATGTACGTGTATCAATAATGTATGCAGTAACTTAAACATAACTCATCTGTCAAGGAATCTCCAAAATTTCTGGATATTCAGGTATGTGATTCAAAGTATACTTGACAAAAAGTCATTAAGTCTATGCTTCTTGTACAGCAGTAGCTCCACCAGCAGTCAAATAGGTGAAAACTTCCACGTCTCTCCAATCAGTAAAATATACTGCCCCATTTTTCAGTTAGGCAGCACAGCCTGCTCCATGAGACCACAAACCTTGCAAAAGCCTATATGCAAATCACATACTCAAGGGAGTGACAATTTTAGTATTTGGTCTTTAATGATTCGTCAAATACACCTAGGATTTCCTATTTCTTCAAATTGTCACTTTCCAGAAAACTCGAGTTAGAATTATTAGAAGTTTTGTGTCATATATATAGATAGATAGATACACATATATATATACACACCCCAGTAATGAAATGGGCAATTCATAGAGGTCCAAAATTGTATGACAACCTGCATAGGGATTTGGGATTCTATTTTCAAAAGTAGGGTTCAAAATATTTTTAATCTAAGAGTTAAACATTTATAATAAACCATACTCAAAACTAACAAATTTCTAGCCTAATATTTTAAGCTATTTTTACAAAGAAAGATCAAAATTGTAAAGAAAAAAATCACAACCTTATTCAACTTCAAGATGAAAATCTCAACAGGACAATTCATAAGAACACACCAAAAAATGCACTTACTTTAAGAAAAAATTAAGATACAGAGATCATGCAACAAAAACATCTTAGAAGCTTTATTACTTAAGTCACTAATAAGCTACTCCAAGGAATGTGAAACAGATCATGATTTGAACAAACAGTATATTTGTTAAGCTTCAGCAGATAAAAGCATTCCAGACTGTCGAGATAAATCAATAAATGTAAGCGACAACCAAAATGTAAAGATACAATACAACTACCAACCAGAAAGCACTATCTTATTAAGTATACAGATCCAAATATTAAAATATTTTAAATATAAACTATACAATTATAAATAAAGTCACAGTAACAAACACTGTATAAGTATGACAGCATTGTGAGGTTCCTGTGATCACAGATTTGATTTCATAAATTCAGGAATTGTAACCAGGTAAATGTTTTGATAAATCATCAAAACTGTCTAAAAATATCAGGTGTATCAAAAGAAATAAGAGAGTCAAATAAAAATATAAACTGAGAGGCATCAGTCAAAGGGTGCCTTTTACAATTTCATGTTTAAATGTACATTTTTTCATTCATAGAACTTTCTCAAATGTCTATTTACTATAATTTACTACTACAGGGCTCCTCTATGGCCCTCAGTTACAAGTTGGGATATCCGAGATTCTTCAAAGAAAAAAATGTGCCTTGTATGTAAAATGGTGCAATGCAGCAATGGCTAAACCCACAAGGTCATTTTTCTGCACCACAAAAACCTGAAAACTGAAATTTACAGACAGAAAAACTGTAGTTTACAGGAAAGGCCCCTTTGAATGGAGGTACCTTACCTCTTGACTACTGTAAGAGGCCTTAAGTCAGAACTCAACTTTCATAAATTGCTACCAAAAAATTAGGGTGTGGCATTTTACCAATCTCAAGGTCACACTTTAAAAAACAAACTGAAATAAGAAAAATACTTATAATCATACAGATAGTAATCCATGGCTGTCAAGGTAAACAACTGTAAGCCAAAGGTCCCCCCAAAAAAGGCAAAAAAGGAAGAAAGTTGATAGCTCATACCTCGAAGCATTGCTGGGTAGCGAACTGTCCTCCTCTTGGCTTTTGTCCTTATTTCTCATCATCTTTTAATTCTTAAATATTAAGGGGGAGGGGGAATCTGTGTTTGAAGTCCCGTGCCCAGGTATTTACTGTCAAAAGTTGAAAGAAAGGTAAGGTCCCAGCTTCTATGGATGGTATTTATTATCAGGAACAGAGTCCTGACGATGTTAGTGACATTGATATAATGCAGTAACTGTAAGCACCGAAAAAACATATATTTCTATTTTTACTTTTAAAAAAAACACAAAAGCAGATGAGCCCAACAGTGAAAGCATCACTATCAAGAGGAAAGTTTCTCAAACTAACACACTGGATACAAATAACAATCTCTGAATCTTATTGCGTCACTCAGGAATTTCTCTTATTTATACAAAATAAAACAAGCTTTAACATATAAATCTTTGAAATTATCATTAATTATCGTGAACTTACCTGATCCATGTAGTCTATCCAAAGCAAGAGTCCTATCTAGTGGCAGAAAAATATCAGATCCAAATTAATTCAAAATAAAGCCAAAATCCTCCGGTAAAAAAACAAAAAATAAATAAAACAATCCTCAAATGTTAACTGATCAAAAAATAAAGCAATAATCAACACTAAAACGGGTCCGGAAGGGGAAAAAAACCTCATTAGGAGAGCGCACAAAAATGGAGGTGCGCCATGGCTTCTGAGCTGCAAAAACAACGACCTGGGATCTCAGTACGGCGGCTTCTTTCCAGCAAGGCACGACGAGAAAGCTCCCCAAAGCTGCTTTTCTCTCTAAAAAAAGGCTCCACTCGACCCCAGAAAGTCAGTAGGAGGCAGGGGGCTGTGGGGGCCCCCTGAGGCTGCCCAAAAGTTAGGGAAAGTTGCGGAAAGTGAGGCAGAGGCAGGGAGAGAGCGCGCTCTCTCTAAGGCACAGCCGCCATCTAGAGCCTCCTTCCCAGCTCTGAGAGCTCTGCCTTTGATTGACACTCTCTACATTTACCCCACAACTCAGGTGATGTACCATAGACCCACCCCTTCTCTCCACCAAAAAAAAAAAAAAGAAAAAAAAGAAAGATCTTCCATCCCAGGGAGCCTGAAGACCCCCACCCCCTACCTCCCTGCCCCTCCAGACCACCCCATCAAGGGGAGGGGGAAGGGCTTCTTAACCCCCTCTGGCTCCAGCACCCTTTTTAAGCCAGAGAGAAATGTAATTTGTTCCTTTTGTCTAAAGATCTGCTAAATATTTCAGTCCTTCAGCTAAAATAACTTCCTCCCTGGACAGGAAGTGGAGTTTTATCAAGCCATTTTGAAATGGGATAATTCTTAAATGAATCTAAAAGCCCAGCTTAAGTACTAATCTTTTTTTTAAAAAATTAAGCCCCCCCATGAATGGAACGGTTTCCAAATAAAAGCAAAACCTCAGTTCTGCAAATTGAACTCAAGCCTTCCCATCTTTATGGTGCCTAAAAATTATGCAAAGTCAAAATTTTAAATGGAATTTTCCATCCCAACTGGGAGAAAAGGGTAATTTTTAACAACTCAAGAGCGCCTCCCTAGTGTTCAGTTTCATTAAGAGCAAAACTTAGCCAGGATTTTTTTTTTTTGCTCAAGAATCTCAGTACTTCTTTGTACTTTGATAAAAATTATTTAACCCATTATGATAACCTTGGTAATTTCACCCACCAAAAAAATTTTAATTACCACAAAATACCTTCACACAATGATATTGGCAAACCCAACTACAAATTCAGGAGTATGGACCACCAACCATTGTCACTAAACAACAAACCCAAAAAACTATCTCAAACCAAAAACATACACCCTAACAGTAAACTCATACTTCCAAATTCTAAGCATACACTCATTTAAACAATGATGAGACTATTAATAAAATAAATCTAATGATAAACTACCAAAGCAATGTCACAAGGCAAAAATCTTAGGACCCTAAGATCCATAGAAACAAAATTATACTATGCCAAAAACAATGACACAATGTTCTCATGAAATACTCTGTAAACAAGTAACCATGTTGACAAGCCCTAAAACGTCCAATCAACATTCCATACTCAACACAAAATCAGATCAATCACAACCATGTCCTTCCTTCACCAACCATACCCAGTTTAGATACACAAACAACAAAAACAACAATGTTCAATCTAGGTAAATTAAAACACATAACCCAGATTTCCAATTCTTCAAAAAGATTAACTTCTACATCAAAATCAAAACCCAAATATTCCACTCCTGCATTTAAAGATCAGTCAAGAACAAACACTATACCCAGTATTGATCATGGATTGCGCTGGCTATGGTACTTGACATTGGACACACAGTAAGATTATTTGTAACACAAAAATTATCCTAAAATATTCCTTGTATGAGAATATATAATCAATTATTCATGTGGCCTAGCCAAAATAAAACCTATTATCTTTGTAAGATTATAGATACTAAAGGTGGCTATTAGACAATTCACAATGAAAACCTGGCATTTGAAATTTAGCCATAGGTAATTTATGGTATGGTATGATTAATTTGTTCCAAATCCAAAACTCAATACAGTTAAGGAAACATAAGATACCTATTGCAAATATTATACACAATTAGCAATATATTTAAGTCTCTTTCTGTATACCCTTAGGACAAGTTCCTATTAATACAAAACTCCCCTTAGTATTAAGACATAGGAAACATCAGATCGAATATTCAACTGACCATGCTATTAAGTTGTATTTAAAAGCACAGGTTAAAGGAACCCATTTTCATCAACACAAAGTAATTGAAAGAGAAATAGTTTATCTCTTATCCTGAGTTTGCAGTCAATAACCATATTGTTTTAAAGGAAATCTCATACAGATTAAAGATTCTATTATTACCAGTGATTAAGTCATTTTGCAAGATGCTTCAAGAAAACCAAAAAAAATTTTTAAGGAAATTCACTCAGAATTTGGAAGATATAAAGCACAAGCAAAATCATGTTTTAACCAAGTGACCACCCCAAAGCACATCAATTTACATAGTCTGTGAATAAACATTCAACTCAAATAAAACATGTCCCAGCACACATTCATTTCACCAGCTTTATTCAGTATTCTTTACTCCTGGGCAACATTAAAGGTCAAAGCATTATTAGGGTTATAACTGAATGAAACTTCTACTTTAAAAAAAAAAGGCCCAAACCAATCAATTCAAGTGTTAGAAGTTTTATTGATGTTAACATTCCATGAGGTCATATTTAAATCAAATTGCAAAAAAGGTTCAGGAATACAAACTAGCCTCTGGTTTAGATGTCATCTTTCTTCTAATTTTAATGACATGAATGTCTCTAGAAAGTCATATCCACTGTCCATATGAGGTGGGTTAGAGACCTGTATCTTCAGTCTCATGGAATCCATGTTAAAGAACCCTGCTTGGTTGTACACATCACAGCACTCTTGTATTAAATCCATTTTCCTCAGTTTGCCATACTGGACTGCCATCTTGATTTCTCAGTGGAAGGATCCATTTGACTCTTCAAGCTGAGTTGGGTGGCTTGACTTAAAAAAAAAAAAATTAAAAGAAAAAAATGCTGTTGGAATACCAATAAGCTTAATGCTTCAAACAACATCCACATACCTTGAAGATATCATACCAGATACAAATTCTTAATTCCGTAACCATTTTCAACTTAAAAGATCATAAATAGACAAATAATGAGTTTCCCTATGATACATTTGTATCAATTCCAATAGTAGAGATAAAGGACCAAACTTTCAATATTGATTGAACTCCAACATCTTTACACTACATACATGAAAAGTAAGAACAAAAATTCAAATTCAAAATCTCTAGAAAGCTGAATAATAAACACTGTGGATTCTAAATCTCAATGCAGAAAAGTTTCCAAGCTCATTCAAAGAAAACTAATTATAGAAAAGTATCTTAAGGGATTTGAAAAGGAGAGGATCATGGAATACCTTTCCAGTCTAACAGATGTTAATTTTGTCTAAATACAAATGGCTTATATAGATAACACCATCTTTACTATGTTTGACATGAAATGGATCACTTCTCAAATTATATACAACTAAAATACATTATCAAAAACTAATGTTTCTCATAGAAAAGTATATCTAGTATTCAAATAATATGCACTGAAAGTAGAAATGAGAAGCTGAAGACTTTATCACTAAATAATTGGATCTATATTAAAACATAATTTAAGGGCTGGGAAGTTGGCTCAGTGGTAGAGTGCTTGCCTTGCATGCATGAGGCCCTGGGTTCGATTCCTCAGCACCACATAAGCAAAAAAAAAAAAGCCAGAAGTGGCGCTGTGGCTTAAGTAGTAGGGCGCTAGCCTTGAGCTGAAGAGCTGAGGGACAGCGCCCAGGCCCAGAGTTCAGCCCCCACAACTGACAAAAAAAAAAACCAGAAAAACAAAAATAAAACATCATTTAAAAAATAAAATAAAACATAATTTTTTTAAAAAAGCAAGTTTAAACCATAGGCTTTTCCAAATTCTGTGTGTCTCCAACTCAACTTGTGGGGAGTGACTCATTTGGAAATAGGTATTTTTGCTCACTGGATTACTTTCCTTCTCTCCTTAATTATAATTAGGATGTTGTCTACTATATACAAAAAACTACTTAATAAACCATTTAGGTAACAGAATACTGACACAATAGTAGAAAACTCATTTTTCTGGCACTGTGGTAAGGTGGCTCACCCTAACAGGAAGGCTTAAACTAAGAGGATGGTTGTTCAAGCATAGTCAGGGAAAAAGTTCATATTAGACTCTAATCTCAACCAATAAAAAAAGCTGAGTGGAACAGTTGCATGCCTGTCATCCTAGCTTTATGTATAGTCCAAATAGGAGCATCACAAAGCCTAGGATCCTAGGATAAAAAGCAAGACTCTTCTCAAAAAATAACCAAAGCCTGTAATCCTAGCTACTTAGGAGGCTGAGATCTGAAGATCAAGGTTTGAAGCCAGCCCAGGAGCTCCAATTAACCACCAAATGGCTGGCAGTTAAATTGTAGCTCAAGTGATAGAGCACTAGCCTTGAGCAGAAAAGCTATGGGCAACAAACACCCAAGTCCTAAATTCAAGCCCCAGGATGAACACATGGAGGGAGGGAGGGAAGGAGGAGAGGCGAAGAGAGAGGGAGAAGGGGAGAAGTGAAGAGGGGGAGAGGGAGAAAGGGAGAGAGGGGAAGAGGGAGAGAGGAGGAGGAGAAGGGAGGAGAGGGGGAGAGGGAGAAAGGGAGAGAGGGGAAGAGGGAGAGAGGAGGAGGAGGAAGGGAGGAGAGGGAGAGGAGAGAACGAAGGGAGAGAAGGGAGAGAAGGGAGAGGGAAAGGAAGGGGAAGGAGGAAGGAAAGGGGAAGGGGAGAAGGAAAATATGATCATCTAAAGAGTTTATTATAAGCCGAATTTTTCAGTGTCTAATATAATAATATAGGGTTCTCAAAAAGATGTTCGATGCAAATATTTTTTTATGAGCAATGACACACCAGGAATGCAGTCAGTAACTTCAGGAATTACAAAAGCAATTTACCCCATTAGGCACATTAAATAATACTCAACATGTCTTGCCATGGTACAGGGGCTAAGTTTACCTAGAATACTATGTGTAGTTTCCTATTTTTTAATCAAAACATAACCTAATGCCACTATTAAAAGCATTAAAAAATTAATCAAGGGGTTAGAGGTATGGCTTAGTTGGTAGGGCCCTAGCCAAGGAGTGAAAGCATCAGATACCAAGTTTGAGCTCTGGCCTCAAAAAAACTCAAAAGAGGGCTGGGAAGGTGGCTCAGTGGTAGAGTGCTTGCCTTGCATGCATGAGGTCCTGGGTTCAATTCCTCAGCACCACATATGCAAAAAGAAAAAAAGCCAGAAGTGGCGCTGTGGCTCAAGTGGTAGAGCGCTAGCCTTGAGCTGAAGAGCTGAGGGACAGCGCCCAGGCCCAGAGTTCAGGCCCAAGGACCGGACCCCCAAAAAAAAAACAAAAAACTCAAAGAATGCTTTGGTCTATCTGAAAATAAAAATTAGAAACTAGTAGTATATTTATTATGCTACCAGTTATATAAAATGTCATTTTTAGCTAGGCACTGGTAGCTCACTCCTGTAATCCTAGCTCAGGAAACTGAGATTGCTATAGCTCAAGTGGTAGAAAGCCAGCCTTAAATGCTAGCCTAGGGACAGCACCCAGAAGCAGAGTTCAAACCCCAAGGCTGGCAAAAAAAAAAAAAAAAAAGTAATTTTCAAAAAACAACCAAATGGGGGCTGGGAAGTTGGCTCAGTGGTAGAGCACTTGCACTGCATGCCTGAGACCGTGGGTTCGATTCCTCAGCACCACATAAGCAAAAAGAAAAAAGCTGGAAGTGGTGCTGTGGCTCAAGTGGTAGAGCGCTAGCCTTGAGCTGAAGAGCTGAGGGACAGCGCCCAGGCCCAGAGTTCAGGCCCCATGACCGAACCCAAAAAAAAAAAAAAAAAAAGCAGGGGAGGGAGGGAGGGAGTGTTCCAGTTGCTCATGCCTATAATCCTAGCTACTCAAGAGGTTCAAAGCCAGCCCTGGCAGTAGAGTTCCCCTGAGACTCTTATCTCCAATTAACCACTCAAACAATGGAAGTGGCACTGTGGCTCAAGGGGTAGAATGCTAGCCTTGCACACAAAGAAGCTCAGGGGCAGTGCCCATGCCAAGAGAATATATATTACTGTATCTGAGTATTAAATATGTTAGACATTCAAACCTGAAAAATATCTTGAAAAGCACCACCAGGTATGTCACTAAATGGGCAAGAGCAATTGATAAGCAAAAAAACTGAGCCATCTTTACTACGATTTTTCCAATCAAGTCAGTCTTCTCAACTGGTTTATAACCAGACAACAAAACCTATTTAGCAGACTAAAATGAATCTAGCTCAAGAAGTGTGAGAAAGAGAGATTTTAATCACTTTAATATTTTTTTGAGTCAAAATTTTGGCTTTCACAAACTTGGGAGGTTCAATCCCCAGTATTGAAAAAAAAAATTAAAAACTTCAAAGCACCTTAATATTTGACACAGTAAAATCTTATGTCTTTTTTCTTTTTTGGGGTGGGCGGGGAGAGAGGGGTGTCCAGTTGTGGGCCTGAACTCTGGGCCTGGGCGTTGTCCCTCAGCTCTTCAGCTCAACAGCGCCACTTCCGGCTTTTACTTTTTGCTTATGTGGTGCTGAGGAATCGAACCCAGGGGCTTCAAGCATGCAAGGCAAGCCTCTACCACTGAGCCACCTTCCCAGCCCAAATCTTATGTCTTAATGAATTTCATTTTGCTTTTTATTAGGCCAAAAACACTGGTTGATAAACAGTATTTATAATAGAGGCCAAATCTGCATATTAAGTCAACAAGTATTAATGTGCCAGGTAACTCATCTCTTTAAGTAACTCATCTCTTTAAGTTATATGACCAGACATGCATGCCATTAAGTTTGTAGACCTACTCTCCAGCCCAAAAAGCCATTTACACAATTAAGCTGAATTACTGAGGGAATATGATATGCAATCTAGATTCCCAAATGTTTCAAAAAGAATTATTCTTATGAAACAGCTAGTATGCAATTTCCTAAAATGTTCAATGATAAGTACTTTGAAGAACTTACCCAAATTCATTTTATATACACCTGCCCTATGTAACTTTTCTACTAAATCTCAGGACTGTCTGGAGTTAGAAAAGCTGTAACATAGTACTGGCTATTAATAAAACATCTTGTATCAAATTAAAACCTCAGAGCCCGCCAGGCTTATTGGCTTTCAAGTTTAGGAATTACTTCATTTATTAGAAGTATCTACAATATTAAAGTAAGTGAACAGTATACTCAATAATTATCAAAAGAGAAACCAAAAACTTTGGCGTCCATGCCAAAGCTAACCCATCAGGATAAATCCAGGACCAATGTCAGCAAACTTTTCTTAAAAAAGAACCACTGTGAACGACACTTCATATAGTTTTTTAACAACTGTCCATTCTGAAACTGGCTCAGGAAAGCAACTATAAGGTTACTGATGAAAGAGAACACGGTGTGTTACAAAAAAATTACCTTACAAAAGGAATTTCAGACAGGTCCAAATATGTAAGTTTATGTTTTTCTTTGCCTTAAAGGAAAGCAAAATAATAGAAATAGAAAAATAATAGAAAAACTACACTAATAAATTTCACACATACTTAACCAGGTTTATGTTCTTGCAATTTAGAGCTTTGCTAAATTTTGTTACAATTCTGGTTCAAATTATCAGTCATTTTTAAAACTTAAAAACATGAATCATATAAATTAAATAATACTTACTAAATGTTCCCACCAATGTCTTGTTGTTTAGGCCTTTTTTACTCCATATGAGGAATCAAATTTCTGCAGGAAAAAAATGTATCTTATTTTACATAGGAAATGGTAAAACTACTGTCAAACACATGATGCACACCATTTTGTCAATCATTTAGTTTCCCTAGAATTGCTGGGATTTTAACTCAGGACCTCATGATCACTTGGCTTGTTTGTTCTGTTGGCTCTACCACTCGAGCCATTACTCCAGTCTCAAACTTCAACTTATTTTTTAAGGACCACTCATCAACAGACCAAGAGGTATATACTGAAGTACATTTATTCCAAGCAAAGAAAAACTCTAAAATGACCATAAATTTAGCAGTGCAGGAAGCTAATTTTTGTGAGTTAAAATTGCATGTCTATCTCTCTCAGTCCCCCATGAAATTCATGAAATCCAAAGAGCTAAAGAAATATTGTAGTTACAAAAGTAGAAGACTGAGTGTCCAGGGGTTAAAAAAAAAAAGTCAGTATCACCACTTAACGGTCTTTCATCTTTCAAGCCTTTGTAAAGCTTTCATTTCTCACCTTCAAGGTCGGTTTTCTCTGTATATTAGTATGTTCCCACACATTATCAGGTACTATAATCAACATAATGTGATACAAGTACATGACTGAAAATTCTAAAAAATTAAGTAACAGTAAAACCTAAGGCATCATTTCAAACAGCTATTTCAAAGCTAAGACAATACATACTATTTTCTATATAGTAACAGGTACTTGGTAATAAAACTACTGTATTTATACTTGTCATTACACAAATAGATTTAAACCTAAGAGAACGCTAGAAGTGAAGTTAAGGTATTTTCTAAGGGGCCAACTTACTGTGCCTCTAGCCTCTCATTGCCCAGCTAATATTGCACAACCATAATGCAAAGGATTCCAGCAGCACCTCTCCTAAACTGATCAAGTTTGAGACAATTCTGCAAGCCAGGCTACGCCTGTAATGCCATTCAGGAGGCTAGGATCCAAGGACTAAGAATCTTGTCCCCAAAGAACTACCAAAAAAACTACAAGTAGAGCTGTGGCCTAAGTGGCAGTGCACTACCCTTGAGCACAAAAGCTCAGGGACAAAAGCCCTGAGTTCAATCCCCAGGATTGAACAAGACAAAAAAAAAGGGTGGCAGAAGATTTCAATTTAAGCAGAGGAAAATCATTGGTTTTGCTCAGATTCCTACCCAACCATACATTTGTACTATGCTTTATGATTTAAAAGTAAAAAGCAAATATAATGTAAATATAATCACTAAGAACGGTACTGTTTTATAAGAAATTCAGCTTTATTATTTTAATAAATGCCTTTAAAATAGTTTAAAACTAAAATTTAAAGGCATTGTGAAAGAAAAACACAAAAGCAGGGTAACAGTGGTTGCTAATATACCAAAAAACTCTGCTTGAAGACAAGTCATAAATCATTAAGCTTTAAACAAAAAAAAAAATCTAGCTTGAAGAACATGGCTCAACTGGCTTTATGAAAGTGGGAGTGAGGGGCTGGGAAGTTGGCTCAGTGGTAAAGCACTTGCCTTGCATGCCTGAGGCCCTGGGTTCGATTCCTCAGCACCACATAAGCAAAAAGAAAAAAGCTGGAAGTGGCGCTGTGGCTCAAGTGGTAGAGCAATAGCCTTGAGCTGAAGAGCTGAGGGACAGCACTCAGGCCCAGAGTTCAGGCCCCACGACTGGACCAAAAAAAAAAAAAAAAAAGTGGGAGTGAGGAGTTCAAATCTAGCCCCATCACTGAAATGTAAATGTTTGTAATTACTACTGGTCTCAACAGGTTGTGAACTATTCAACTTCAAAGAAATTTGCTTAACTTTCAAAAGAATAATCTGTGAAATGCAGACATAAGTATTAATGCATAAATCAAAACTTGGACTGTTACTCAAATATATACTTCAATGATAAAATTACTCAAATATATACTTCAATGATAATCAGATCTCATCTTACTTATGAGATTCACATTAACATTCCCCAACATTGCCAAGGGTAATTACATTCAGAAATAATAGCCCACTGGGAAATGAAAGTCTGCATTCAATCTAGGGGAGGGGTCTGGAGGTGTGGTACATGTGCCTGTCTACCAATCTACAAGA
Organism: Dipodomys ordii; assembly: GCF_000151885.1. Classification (NCBI taxonomy): domain Eukaryota; kingdom Metazoa; phylum Chordata; class Mammalia; order Rodentia; family Heteromyidae; genus Dipodomys; species Dipodomys ordii. Next base: position 4,657,416 of record NW_012267231.1, on the reverse strand, counting down.
GGAAGGTAGCTCATGAAGATACTAAGAATAGAAATTTCTAGCTGAGAACCAGTGCCTCACACCTATAAAGCTAGTTACTCGGGAGGTGAGATCTGAGAATCCTGGTTGAAAGCCAGTTGGGGCAGAAAGTCCCCCTAAAACTCCTATCTCCAATTAGCCCTCAAAAACTAGAAGTAGAAGCCAGGCGCCAATAGCTCAAGCCTGTAATCCTAGCTACTCAAGAGGCTGAGATCTGAGGATCACGGTTTAAAGCCAGCCCAGGCAGAAAAGTCCGTGCAACTCTTATCTCTGATTAACCACTAGAAAACTGGAAGTGGCGCTAAGGCTCAAGAGGTAGAGTGCTCGCCTTGAGCTGAAGAGCGCAGGGATAGCACCCAAGCCCAGAGTTCAAGCCCCAGGACCAAAAAAAAAAAAACAAAACTAGAAGTAGAGTTGTGGCTCAGAGTGGTAGATCACTAACTAGCCTTGAGCAAAAGAGCTCAGGGACAGCACACAGGCCAAGTTCAAACCCCACAACCAACAAAAACAAAATATAAATTTCATAAAGGTAATTACATAACTCTATCAAATACACAAATATTTAGTAAAGCTTTACTCTATTTAATCAAACTACAAAATATTAACAATTCCATTAGTAAAGACTTAGAAAAATGCTTTTGCTGCAAAATTCTAAGTACTAACTCAAGATTTCATCCTTTTCCAATGGTTGTGTTCATATTATTTGAAGTAACTAAGAATCAACAAAAAGTATTATTACTCCAACCGTTTCCATGATTTCTGGTGCAAAAACTATGATGTCTATATGAAAAAATTAGATACTCTAAAGCAAAACTTAAGACTTTGCAATCCTCAGATCTCAGCTTACTGAGTAGCTAGGATGACAGGCATGAGCCACAGTGCCTAGCCAGAGTGGTATTTAGGAGTCTCCGGATTGTTGAATGTTCTATTTGCCATTCCATTCCACCCCTAACAAAACAGTAAAATCTCAGCAGAAAAAAGTAAATTCCAGTTTTGTGGAGGTTTATGGGAGCTTAGAGTCTCAGACTTTCCTGCCGAGGCTGGCCTTACACAGCAATCCTCAGATATCTATTAGTAGATCTGCTAATAGTAGTCTAAAAACTGAAAGCAAAAAAAAAAAAAATATACATTTAGGAAAAACTACATTTTAAAGAAAATCTACACTTAAAATGAGTTATCCCATATATTTTCCACTAAATATCACTGTTTCACAAAACATTGTGATATGACCTAACGTCTTTTCTGTGTGTGCTTAAGATGACTTTGAACCATCTTTGAACCATCTGACTCAGATCTCAGACTCCTGAGGTAGGATTACAGGCATGAGCCACAGGCACCCGGCCAACTTCTTTTATTTCTTTGGTCAGGTTAATTTTGAATTATCAGAACACCAAACACACCCCAGCCTAATCTTGACCTGCTTATGATTTAAGAACAGGTCCAAAATCCTAACATAAAAAAACAACCTTGCCCGTTGCTAGTGGCTGATACCTGTAATACTACTCAGAAGGCTCAGATCTGAAGATTTCAGGTTCAAGGCCAGCCTAGGCAGGAAAGTCTATGAGACTCTTAGCTCCAATAAACCTCCCGAAAACTGAAAGTAGAGCTGTGGCTCAAACTGGTAGAGCACTAGTATTGAGCAAAAGACGTCAGGGACAGTGCCCATGCTTTAAGTTCAAGTCCCACAAAGAAAGGAAGAAGGAAGGAGGGAGGGAGACAAAGGAGGAGAGAGAAAGAAAGGGGGGAGAAAGAAAGGGGGAAGAGAGGGAGGGAGGGAAAGAGAGAGACACTGAGGTGGGGGGGAAGAGAAGGAAGGAAAGAAGAGAGACAGGCTGAAGTACACAGGTTAAAACTTCCTTATGTATCATCTACTATGTGTACCTATGGTAATAACTTAATAACTTCATTTACATAGACAGCTTCTCCATTTACATTTGCCTTCTGCCAGTTTTGTCCACTAAGTTAGATTGGCTCAAGCAATAAATATAACACAAGATACAGTATTATGCCAGTACGTATATTTCTTCAAGATAAGATTTCTGGGGCTGGGAAGGTGGCTCACTGGTAGAGTGCTTGCTTTGCATGTATGAAGCCCTGGTTTCGATTCCTCAGCACCATATAAACAGAAAAAGTCGGAAGTGGTGCTGTGGCCCAAGTGGTAGAGCACTAGCCTTGAGCTGAAGAGCTGAGGGACAGCGCCCAGGCCAAGTTCAGGCACCACGACTGGTTAAAAAAAAAAAAAAAAGATATGATTTCTTCTTCTAATTCTTCATCTCTTTGATGATAAAAGCTATATTCCATTAGATTAAGTAGGCTACCGTATCACTTGAAAGTTTTAGTAATAGTACAGTAAGAAGGATTAAAATTCTCCATCTCAAATTTCTAAAGTTCTTCGGCGTTTTCCCCCCTCTCTAATGGCTCAAATAATACCTTTGGTAGGCCAGTATAAACATAATTTACACTTACACTTCTGACTGCTTTACCCAGAACACTTCATTCTCAAATTTTCTACTAGTGCTCAACACATGAATGCCTACTTACTAAGCCTCATCAGTTGCTGAGAGGAAACTCATCTTTACAATCTTAAGAAGTTGGGATGAAGCTGGGCACCAGTGGCTCACACCTATAATCCTAGCTACTCAGGAGGCTGAGATCTGAAGATCGTGGTTCAAAGCCAGCCCGGGCAGGAAAGTCCATGAGACTTTTCTCTCCAATAAATGACTCAGAAAACCAGAAGTGTACCGTGGCTCAAGTGGTAGAGCACTTGCCTTGAGCCTGAAGAACTGAGGGACAGTGCCCAAGCCCAGAGTTCAAGCCCCATGACCAACCAAAAAAAAAAAAAAGAAAGAAAAGAAAAATTGGGATGAAGGTAGTTTTTTTTTAATGTTTTGACCCACTCTAGTATAGTTTAATATCTCACATTTTGTTTGCATCTGCACACAATACATAACAAACCTGACCAAACCAAAAAACATTTTAAATAGAGACAGATAAGCTAAAGAAAGCAAAGGCATTAATGTAGTCTCTTCACCACCTATTTGAGTCAATGGAATAAGCGAACACCATCCATGAAGACTGAACTTTATTTTCCACATAAATTGCACAAAGGTAAATAGGTCCTTATTTTAATTGGTCACTTGTGTATTCTTTTACTCCCCAAGTTATCACTTACAATAGAATAACATTAATTTCCAGACTCACTTTTAAGTTAGTGTGAACACTTCTTTGCTTAACAAGATCAGAGCACATATTTTCTCCATTTAAGATGTCAATACATCGCTAAGCTAACCCCGGAGCTATTGACGATTGAAGATAATTTCTACTATTTAGGCTTTAGTTGTCTCTTCAGATAAAGTAAGTTTGCTGGAAAACAACCCATTTTTACCTGTTTAAAAATAAACTGATCATATTTTAAATATATTTAATAACTAAGACAAGAAGGGTTTTTGATACGTAGTTCTTTCAAGAATCCTAGCAGCAGCAATAAAAAAATTCAAGGTCATTCTTAAAATATGACTGAAAAATGTCCTTTTTGTATTATAAAGTCATAAGGTCCCGATGACTATGGCAGATATAACAATCTTAAATCACCATTTTAAAAACTAAGTGTCTTACTTGAATGTCATACTTAAATCACCATTTTATTTCAAGTACTAAATGTCTTACTTCTTAGTTGAATGTAACTATATGCATGGGCATAAATTACATGCACAGACTAATAATAATCTAAAAGTGTCTTGATTTGATGTAAGGTAGAACAATCAGAAAGATCGTTTTCCTTTACTTTTTCATGTATAAACGATCCAGTTTGTCTCACTGAAAAACTCTTGTGGTATTTTCAAACCCAAATGTTAATTATTGCATTTCAGATAAGAGGTTAAAAAAAATTACTCACTTGCTATGTAAAACAGGTTTTCCAAAGGGTTTCCTTTTACCCTCAAGGACAAAAAAACTGTCTTCAAAATGGCACACACCTTTTGGGGGAAACAAACAACATTCTAAACAACCTAATAATGAAGCGATCTATAGGAAGAAGAAATTAATATTTTCAGATTTTCCACTTATACAAGAAACAAACTAATTTATATCCTAACACTACCCATGAAAAATGTTCTCTCCTAAAATCTATTAGTTCAAAGGAAAACGACTTCAAATTTTCCAATAAATAATTTCTGTGACTTTAACGCTGAAACCATTTACATCATAGAAAAAGGTACCCTTGGATCCTTGGATTTCCCTAAAATAGTCTTGTCACCAAAATTAAACAAAGACTTAAAAGACTGTCAATATCTTATTCTAACCGAAAGTACATTGCAATGGCTAAGGCATATATCCTTTTTTTCTGTGAAGATTTAAAAAGGTTCCCGAAAATTATTTCAGATATTTACTCATGCAACTTTTAAAAGCCATCCTATTAGTATTAATTGGTTGCTTGAAATGTATCATCAAAAAGCAAAACCAAAATTTTATGTCAAATCAATGAAAATTTTATGTAAAAGCAATAAAAATTAACCAGATCTTACCTGGGACAAAAGTTGTATTTGTTCACAACTACCAGCAATCAATTAAATTTAAATCTTGTAAGTTACCTTTAAAAAAAAGAAAGATATCAATTGTTTTTATTGTAAACATTTCCTAGTCAAAGAAAGTGTTTATAACAAGAAAATATGAAAAAGACAAGATCTAAGGGTGTCCTGAAGAGGTAGGTGGTGGCCATGACCTGTACATTCATGATAGCAGTCATTTCTCATCCTTAATGTCTATCAGTCTTTGTTTTCCCCATCTTTTGGTTGCACTCACATATACTAAAGGCATAGCAATTAAAAATACAGAAAATTCAAGACATTGCTACAATCTTATTTTTTCTCTTTAGAAGCCATATACTAAACAAAAAGTTTACCATTTTTAACAACTGCAATCTCTTAAAATTTTCCATTACCATTGCAAAAAAAAACCCTACAGTTATAAGCATTAAAAATTAAATACTCCTGGAGAAATTAGTGAAGTTAAAATGGCCACTGCTTACTTTAAATTTTAAACTCCAAGTTACTCGATCTCACAGAGTGGGGTATTTACCTTTGTCTTCCAAGCAGGTCTAAAACTCCTAACATCTGTGACCTTTATTTTATTTCAAACCCAGGTCTGGAATGTTTTCAGCCTACCTCCTCCATTACCATGTAAAAAGATCTTGTGATGTAAAACCACTAGCAATTATTATCTTTGCATTTTACTATTCAGGAAGAATCCTAAAACCCTCCACAGCCAAGACCTCTAGAAAACCACTTTTACTTTTCAAAGATTTCTAAAACACTGACTTGGAAAAACCAAACTAGGATTTAAAACAGATTTGGTAAAAAAAAAAAAAATCAGGATATGCGCAACTGATGTAACACATACCTTTATCACAGCTATTTGAAAAAAAATAATAACAATTTTTACTGGAATAACAATATCATTGGATACATGGTTGAATAAACAGCGTTGCTTTTAGATGTGCTACGTATCTAACTATTCCGAACACTTATTTTTGAACACTTATTTTTACGCAGTTCTGCACCTTTACAGCACCAGAGCTCTGCAGAAGGAAGACATTCTAAAATACACAAAAGGTTTGTGCATTTCTGGTTTGTTCTCCAAACCATTAAACCTCAATTCTCTCTTCAGATCATTTTTAAATTAGACTACTCACTGAACTCTGCAATTTTTCGAATTCCTGTTACCTTTAAAATACTGTTTCGTTTTGAAGCACATCTAGATTTTTATACATGCAACAAATATGGCTTCTCTTCGTCGTCCATTACTGACTGAGCAGCCCGACTTTAATATTTACACTACCAAAAAGTAACTTCACGAGAAGGAGATTTGGTTACCAGAATATTCCTTGGTAAAAGTTTTCGCTTTCTGGCTTATAATACAGCTTTTTTTTTAATGTATATAAAAAACTAAGAGGATCAAGTTCAACTTTTGGTCTCTGAACTGACCCAAGTACGTCTTTTCACATTCAGGTGTGAGAAGTTAAGACACCAGCTCTTCACGACGACCTTTTAACAAGTCCTAAACAATTTATTTACGTTCAAGTTGTCGAGATATCAAAAGATCTTAGCATAATTACTGAGGAGGAAAATCTGAATCAAACGTCATCGCCTAGCATCGTAATTATCGAATCCATTAAACAGCTTTGGCAACACAGTAAACTTGTCTTCGTCATTTTGGAAATAACCAGAAGAAGAAGAAAAGGCTCCAACTTGCTTCTTCCTCCCCACCCCCCCCCGCCCCAACAACAACCTGATCGCCATCAAAATACAAATTTAAAAAGAAGCTTCAAGAACCTTCGCCTCCACAGCCAGTTTTTGCAATCAGCTTTCAAAGAGTTAAAAGCCAACACCCAATTTGGGGAGTGGGGCGGAGGGGGGGGAACTGAAGAAGAGGAAGGGGGGGGATAAAAGGCAAGTTTTATTTTTGTTCAAACGTAGTCAAGGGTTCCATTGTTCTTGTAAATTCCACCAGCCCAGATGAGTTCCCCAGGTCCTCGGGCAGAGAGCACAAAACCTCCGAGGTCCGGACCGACCTGGAGGGCGTTTCCCCCCCCAACACCCACCCTCCCGCCCACAATAACAGCATCAACTCCCCGGGACGGGAAGGAGC
>NW_012267231.1:4628690-4649802 GCF_000151885.1 Dipodomys ordii | reverse complement strand
CCCGCCCGCGGCTCCGACGCACGCTCGCCGACGTTTCCCCCACCCCGCCCCCCACAAGCGGTTCCAGCCCTCCTATTGGTTCCTTCTGACCCCGCCCCACCTCCTCCCACTATCTCCGCGTGGATAGGTTTACCTTGGTGCCACTCAACCCCTGTAGGCGTTTCGGCTTGTCCTGAGAAGTCCTGGGCCGGAGATTGGCAGATGTTGAGAGCTCTGGGTTTGCCGGGGAGGTGGTTTGCTTCCCGCAGTGCGGACCCCTCCTCGCCTAGCGGGAGGCTTCTTGGGAAAAACTGAGCAGCAGACCCTACCAGCTAATGGCTTTGCCTTTGGAGAAGAGCTCAGACTTCCTTGCTTCTGAGTCCAATGTTCTGTCGTCTTGAAAAGAGAGAGAGAGATGACTGACAGGACGATGGACGATGGTTTGCCCAAGGGCAAACCAGCCATAGCTTCATGATGGTTTTTTTCTGCTCCTGGGGCTTGAACTCAGGGCCTGGGCTCTGTCCCTGAGCTTCTTTTGCTCAAGGCCAGCGCTCTACCACTGGAGCACTGCCCCGCTTCCGGCTTTTCTAAGAAGGTTATTGGAGATAAGCGTCCCGCTCCTGCTGGCTTCGAACTGCAGTCCTCAGATCTCAGCCTCCCGAGTAGCTAGGATTATGGCCACTGGTTCCGGAGTACGATTTTTCCCCCCTAAACCCAGACCTTTCTCAGGGTCACAGAGTCAAAAGCATTGATTTCGTGACCAGCAAAGCCTCCAACCTCGTGTCCAAATTGAAATGTCTTTTTATTTCAGGGTTGAAAGTTCCTTGTGGCCCATTTAGGAGAGGCAGTGTATGTATTATTTATAGGTGCACTGCCAGGCTCATCAACGTGGTTAGCCAGATTCTGCTCTCCGGAATAGAGTTGGTTAAGGAGATCGTTTGAGCCTGGACCTGCAGTACAACATGTCCTCCCAAAGAATCAGGCAGAAAAGGTTTATTTCTTTCTGCAGATCTTTTATCTCCCTACTTATTCCTACTTCAATCAGAAAGCAATTTTTAGGCATACAGTAAGAAATGTAAAGTTGCCTGGCATTGTGGCTCATGTTTTTAATCCTAGGTACTCAGGAGGCTGAGATGTGAGGATCCTGGTTCAAACTCAGCCAGGGCAGGAAAGGTTATGAGACTCTCACCTCTGGTGAGAATACCAGAAGTGACACCGTGGCTCAAAAGTGATAGGGCCCTAACCTAGAGCAAAAAAAAAAGCTCAGGGACAGCACCCAGAACCTGAGTTCAAGCCCCATGACCTACAGAAAATAAAGGAAGGGGCTGGGAAGGTGGTTCAGTGGTAGAGTGCTTGCCTTGCATGCATGAGGCCCTCGGTTAGATTCCTCAGTACCACATAAGCAGAAAAGGCTGGACGTGGCACTGTGGCTCAAGTGGTACAGCACTAGCCTTGAGTCAAAGAGCTGAGGGACAGTGCCCAGGCCCAGAGTTCAGGCCTCATAACCAACCAAAATAAACAAAATTATATAAATAATAAAGTGAAAAGTCAGTCTGGTACCAGTGGCTCACACTTGTAATCCTAACTATTTAGAAGGTTGAGATCTGAGGACAGTGGTTCCAAGTAATGGAAAAGGACTTAACCTAAAGCTCCACCTCTCCCCTCCCCCCATAGCTGCATCCATAGCTACATCCTAAAACTGTCCTTGTTGCCTGAATCATCGCACCTTCCCAATCCCCTAAGCAAACATACCCTGCAGTTTTAGAGCAGAGAGCCTGAGACCAAGGCTACCTCTGATGCCCAAGCCCCTGACCCACACAGATGCTATAGAGGCTTTGAAACCCCTCAGCCGCAATAACAATGCTCATCCACCCCACCTCCATTTCACCCCACTTTCATCTGTACCCCCCCAACCAATTTCACTCTTTCTGCCTAATATCTAAAGAGCCCTAGTTGGAAGGGGGCGGGAGGGGGGGCAGTGCACCATTTCCCCTTCAGCCATACTGAAGGAGACTTAGTGGCCCTTCCCAAGGCTTCATTCTGGAATAAAGCCTATTAGTCTGTTGAGTTCACTTTCTGCCCTTTCTTTATTTTGATACCCTCATGATTCAGTTTCCTTACACCAAGCCAGCCAGGGCAAAAAAATAAAATAAAAGTCTCTGAGACTCTTATCTCCAATTAACCATGAAAAAAATTGCAGAAGTGGAACTGTGGCTCAATTGGTACAGTGCTCACCTTGAGCTAAAAAAGCTCAGGAACTGTGCCCAGATCCTGAGTTCAAGCTCCAAAACAGACATACACAAACAAATAAAAATGAAGTTGGGCATGGTGGCTCATACCTGTCATCCTAGCTACTCAGGAGGCTGAGATCTGAGGATCACCATTCAAAGCCAGCCCAGGCAGGAAAGTGAAACTCTTTTTTTTTTGGGGGGGGGGGGTCCGGTCGTGGGACCTGAACTCTGGGCCTGGGCGCTTGTCCCTCAGCTCTTCAGCTCAAGGCTAGTGCTCTACCACTTGAGCCACAGTGCCACTTCCAGCTTTTTTTTCCCCTGCTTATGTGGTGTTGAGGAATTGAACCCAGGGCCTCATGCATGCAAGTGTTCTACCACTGAGCCACCTTCCCAGCCCAGGAAAGTGAAACTCTTATCTCCATTAAACCACTAGAAAACCGGAAGTGGTGCTGTAGCTCAAGTGATAGAGTACTTGCCTTGAGCTGAAGAGCTGAGGGACAGCTCCCAGGCCCAGATTTCAAGCCCCGATGACCGACAAAAAATAAATAAAATAAAAAGAAGTGAAAGTTTTAATATCCCTTAAATAGAGAAGAGAAGAAAAAGAACTTTCTCTCTCTCAATGCCAGTTTTTAGGTCTCTTTGGGGAAGAGACCTGGAGTAAAAGAAAATAAGACCAGATAGATGGTCTTAGTTCCAAATATTATTAGCTTTTTGGGTTTTGTTGTTGTTGTTGTTTTGAGAGAGAGAGAGAGAGGCAGGGCAAGGGGACCAACACAAGTTCTCTACAGCCCTGTCACAGAGTTAGAATCAAAAAGCATTAGTTCTATTATGGGAGATTTTAGACCAAACTCTTGGATAGGTAAGTTCCAGCCACATGCACCAGTACACCCAATAAAGAGACAAGTAACAAAGAAAGAAAGGCCAGGCGCCAGTGGCTCACGCCTGTAATCCCAGCTACTCAGGAGTCTGAGATCTGAGGATCACCATTCAGAGCCAGCCCCAGCAGGAAAGTCTATGAGATTTTTATCTCCAAGCAACCACCAGAAAACCAGAAGTGGCACTGTGGCTCAAAGTGGTAGAGTCGCCTTGAGCTGAAGAGTTCAGAGACAGCGCCCAGGCCCATAGTTCAAGCCCTACTATCAACAAAAACAGAAAACAAAACAAGAAAGAAAAGGAAAGGTATTCATTTCAACCCTAAGTGCATCCAGACCTTGCCTTTAGGTTTAGATGGGGGAAAGAATTGGAAGTAGAAGTATGCATTCATTATTACATTGAACATGTCACAACTGTGTTCCTGTTGTCCTTGGTGATACCACAGGTGGTCCGGCAAGTCTTAATCTCAGGAACTGGTCAGTTTGCAGCCTGATGAAAATGAGCATCATGGGGCTGGGAAAGTGGCTCAGTAGTAGAGTGCTTGCCTTGCATACATGAGGCCCAGGGTTCGATTCCTCAGCACCACATAAGCAGAAAAAGCCGGAAATGGCGCTATGGCTCTAGTGGTAGAGCGCTAGCCTTGAGCTGAAGAGTTGAGGGACAGCGCCCAGGCCTAGAGTTCAGGCCCCACGGACCGACAAAGAAAAGAAAATGAGAATCATTGCTTCCTGGCAGGTGGTCTTCCCCATCTATCCCCTCCTTCGGGGATTCTAAAAAGCTCAAAATGACCCAAAGAAGAGAATTGACAGAGCAAAAGACACTGATACAAAATGTAGCCTGGGATGCTAAGTTTTTAACCTGCTCTCTGTTAATTCCTGGGCCCAATTAGGAGTAAGTTATTTCCAGCAAAAGCAGCTTTTAAATGCTTCTTAGAGTTGTAGTCCATGGGTTTTTTTTTGTTGTTGTTATTGTTTTGTTGTTGTTGTTTTTATTTTGTTTTGTCAGTCATGGGGCTTGAACTCAGGGCATGAGTGCTGTCCCTTAGCTCTTTTGCTCAAGGTCAGTGCTCTACAATTTTAAGCCACAGCTCCACTTCCATTTTTCTAGTGGTTAATTGGAGATAAGAGTCTCACAGACTTTCCTGCATGGGCTGGCTTTGAACCATGATCCTCTGATCTCAGCCTCCTGAATAGCGAGGCTGACAGGCATGAGCCACCAGCACCTGGCTATAGTCCCTTTTTTTTTTTTAATTTTTCTTTTGTACTAGTTCTGGGCCTTGAACTCACAGCCTGGACTCTGTCTCAGAGTTTCTTTTGCTCAAGGCTAGCGCTCTACCACTTGAGCCACAGCGCCACTCCAGCTCTTTCTGTGTATGTGGCACTGAGGAATCAAACCCAGGAATTCATGCATGCTAGGCAAGCACTCTACCACAAAGCCACATTCCCGGCCCTACTCCCATATTTTTAAAGATGAAAACTGAGAAATCATCGTGGGAGCCACCTCTTTCTGTATCCGCTTAGGATTTCCAGACAGCCCTAGCTGCAAGACGTTGGGTTTTTTGTTGTCACTGTTTTGGTTTTCTAAAAATCATATCTGTATCCTAGCGACTCAGGTGGTGAGATCTTGTGCAGACAAACCTGAGAAACTTTGATCTCCAATTAACCATCAAAAACCAGGAAGTACATCTGTAATTCAAGTGGTCAGAGCCCAGGCCTTGAGTTCAAGCCTGAGGACTGGCATGTACACATCTGCGCATGCTCACAGCCATACATCTATACACTCCCCCTCCCCCCCCCGAAAAAAAAAGCACCTGCCACCGGCTGAGATTGGGTGGATCATGGTCTCAGGACATCCCCAGCAGGAAAGTCCATGAATCTCTGTCTCAGTATAGGGAAGCTGGATGCTGTGGGCTGACCTGCATCTGTCATCTGAGCCACAAAAACAGGAAACCTCGAGTAGGCAGGAAGTGAGCCCCTATCCTAAAAATAACCCGCAGAAAACAGACCTGCTCGGGGCTACAGCAATCAAGCATGAAGTCCTGGGTTTGAATTCTACCAGCCATCCCTAAAAGAAAGGAAGGAAAGTTGGGCAGAGGTTAGGGGTGGGGTGGAAATGAAGGAAGGAAAGAAGGCAGGCAGACAAGAAGGAAGGCAGTTGATTTGACTCAATCAAATGAAATCAGTCATGAAGGACTGCCCACATATTCTGGCTTTTTATAGATGTCTATGCAACCTAGCCATGTTCCTTCCTTGATAATATTCTTTCAGCTGTAAATGAGCCAGAATTCCATAGCATGTGCGCATGTGCATGCACGCACGCACACACACACACACACACACACACACATATACAGAAGCATGTATACATACTTCTTCAATACAAGTTAAATTATTTCTATTTAATTTCCAAGACATATTGCACTGCCCAGTCTAGCTTTGAACATGTGAACCTGTAACAAGGCTTTTGTGTCTAAACAACCTAACCCTCAGCCTTCTTTCTTGGTGGTGAGGGAAGGGGACAGCCCAGGGGCTTGAACCCAGAGCCTGGGTATTGCCCTTGAACTATTTTTTTTGCTCAAGCCTAGAACTCTACCAGTTGAGCCACAGCTCCATTTCCAGCCTTTTGGTGGTTAATTGGAGATAAGAGTTTCTCAGATTTATCTGCCCAGGCTGGCTTTGAACTAGGTTCCTCAAGACCTCAGCCTCCAGTCGCTAGGATTACAGGTGTGAGCCACCAGCACTGGGCTGAACCCTTTTTTTCCTCCTTCATTCTTGGTGGTGTGTTCTGGCCATGTTGTTGTTACTCTAATCCTTTTTCTTCCGGCTGTTTTGTTTTGCTTCTCCTACCATGACCTGAAATCCATCCAGTCTGGTAGCTCTGAACCAGTAGAATGGGGCTCCCCCAGCCTGCACAAGGCTGTGACTTTGCTGATGATGGTCTCTTGCAATTCCTGATGCCTGGGTCTTTCTGTTTGGCCAGCTAGGACCTCCTTTCCCTCAAGGAGGTGTTCCAGCCTGACAGATGGCTCACGCCTGTCATTCTAGCTACTCCCAGGAGGCTGAGATTGGAGGACCCTAATTCAAAGCTAGTCCCAGCAGGAATGTCTGTAAGAGTCTCATCTCCAGTTAACCACCAAAAAGCCAGGCATGGAAGTGTGGCTCAAGTGGTAGTGCACCAACTTTGAGAAAAAAAATTAAGGGACCATTCTCAGGCCCCAGTGGGGGGGGGGGGAGAGAGAGAGAGAGAGAGAGAGAGAGAGAGAGAGATCAGACACTGCAGGATAAGGATTCCTGCTTCATGAAATGAGAGATGCAGCTTCCTCTGGAGGAAACATGGCTGCCATCACTCAACCTTGCTGCAAAGCAGCATTTCCCATGGCTCTGGCAGCATCCTTGAAGCCTCCCAGGTTTCCTCCTGGCTCTGGCCTCCCATCCTCTGGTATCATTTAGAAGGTAGACAGAGACGCCCACAGACTGTGAAGGCCCCCCTGCTTCCGGCCCCCACCCCGCTTTGCTCTGCAGGCAGGGGTGTCTCCGCCCCGCGGCCGCTGTGGCTGCCCTTGCCTGAAGTGCAGGCTTTGCCAGATGCCTGCTGTCTGCAGCAGCTCCTCTGGCTCCCAGGCCTTGCCTGGACACCGTCTATTCTACATCCAGCCCCTGTCCCTCCTCATGTGAAAAAATCTTTATTTACTTATTTATTGCTCAGGATACGTTGCACGCAGGATTGAAATGCCTTTGCTAAGATAAACCAGGTGGTGTGTTAGGAGCCGGGGCTATAGCATGGCCCTGAGAAGCTGTTCCTCTTTGAAAAAGAAGGCATCCATACATGAAAAAGGACACAGCAGTGCTGTAGCAAGAGGGACCTGATTTCAGCTGAGTGTGAGGGAAGAGCTTTCTAGGTAGGCAGGGATTGAGCAGAAACAGCCGAGGTCAAAAAAAGCACCTAAGCGTGCCGATGGATGGGAGTCAGGCAACAAGTAGTATGCATGCAACTGATTTTGCTTCATCGCTTATCTGCAGTGAACTTTTTTGTTTTTGAAATGATAACTGGAGTCACAAACCAAGGCCTGCCAGGTGCCAGTGGCTCACGCCTGTAATCCTAATTATTCAGGAGGCTGAGATCTAAGGATCGCAATTCCAAGCCAGCCTGGACAAGAAAGCCTGTGTGACTTTTCTTGTTGTTGTTAGTCATGGGGCTTGGTTTCAGAGCTTGGGTGCTATCCCTGGGCTCTTTCGCTCAGGGCTAGTGCGCTACCATTTTGAGCCACAGCTCCACTTCCAGTTTTCTGGTGGTTCAATGGAGTGAAAAGTCTCACGGAGTTTCCTGCCCATGCTCGCCTTGAATTTTTTGATCCTTAGATCGCAGCCTCCAGAGTAGCTAGGATTATAAGCATGAGCTACCAGCCCTCATGGTCTCTGAAAATCTTATCTCCAACAAACTATCCCCCCACAAAAAAGAGAAAAGCTGAAAAGTGCACACACAGATACACAGTCTGTACTTTAAGCAAAAACTCTTACCATGGGAGGCATGCCTCCAGCCCTTTTTGCTTTAGGTATGTATGAAATAGTGTCTCAAGCCTATGCCAGGGTTAGACTGGACTGAGGTTCTCCTATTCATATTTCCATCATAGTAGAGATGTCAGAAGCATGCTGAATTACCCAGCCTTGTTGGTTGAGATGGGTTCTCCACCAGCTTTCCCCTTGGGCATGGTTTGGAATTTCAATAATCTCAGCATTCCAAATCCCTGGGATTACAAATATGAGTCATTGCACCAGATCAAGACACTGCCTCAGAAACAAAACACAAAAAGTATCCCAGTGTAGTAGGTCAGGTCTGTAGTCCTGGGCTACTTGGGAGGAAAAAAAAAAAAATCTGTGAATGAGTACTGAGGCCAACCTGGGCACAGTTTGCAAGACTCAACCAATGGCTGAGCATGGTAGTGCATGTCTTCTAAGTGCGTTGGGAAGCACAAATAGGAGGATTACAGTCCAGGATAGGCTGGACATAAAGTGCAACTCTGTCCAAAAATCACCAATGCAACCTGGGTGCTGGTGGCTCACTCCAGTAATCCTAGCTACCCAGAAGGCTGAGATTTGAGGATCACTTGTTGAAGTTAGCCTAGACAGGAAAGTCTGTGAGATTCTTCTCTCCAATTAACAACCAAAAAGCTAGAAGTGGAACTATGGCTGAAGTGCATGAATTTGAGCAAAAGAAGCTCAGGGACAGTGCACAGACCCTGAATTTAAGCCCTGGGTTTTGTGGTTGCCCCAAAAACAAACAAAATTAAAACCAAACCAAACTAATCATTGTAAACCAAGGTCCACTGCATAGATTAGGAAGATCTGGTGTTGAATGAGCTTCAGGGATTTAGTAGATCATCACAGCTTAGCCTATGTCTCTTGTAAATACAGGTTTCCATTTATTAGAGTTTTGTAAAGTAGGACATACCCTGTACGCTCTTGATTAAAAATAGATCTTGCCGCTGGCACTCCAAAAGAGTCTCTGGAACTTGGGCCTTTTACGCAATATGCCAGACCAGCCAACACGAAGGAGCTCAATCCTGAGAAGTCTGAAAACCCTGCTTGGGCTCTTTCCATTTTCATCTTGCATTACACAGGGGAGGCAGGGGTTCAAGGCCAGTCCAGGCAAAAAGTTTATGAGATCCCATGTCAAGCACTGAAAAGCTGAACCTAGGTGGGTGTGCCTACCATCTCAGATACACAGGATACCTCCATGGGAGGGTGATCTGGGCTGGGCCAGGTGAAAAATAACCGCAAGACCCTATCTGAAACATAACGAAAAACAATGTGGGCTGGGCATATGACTCAAGTGGAAGAGTGCTTAACTGATGGGCATGAGGCTCAGCGTTCAAGCCCAGTACTGAAAAAAAAATTTTAACAAGCAGAAGAGCTTTGGACTGGCTATCTTCAGCTGTGGGACATAACCTCCATCCAGCCATCTTTTTTTTTTCTTTAATTTTAGGTAGTAGAGCCCACAAAGGCTCCCAGCCTCCTCTCCATTCATCCAGCCTCCTCTCCATTCATGAACGACAACCTGACATAAACCCTCACACTGCCCCTCCATTGCCAACCGTCAAATATCCAGCAGGCAAGCCGGGCACCAGTGGCTTATGCCTGTTATCTAGCTACTCAGGAGGCTGAGATCTGAGGATGGAGGTTTGAAGCTAACCTGGACAGAAAAGTCCATGAAGACTCTTACCTCACAAAAAGCAGAAAGCAGAGGCATGGTTCAAGAGGTGGAGTGCCAGCCTTGAGTGAGAAAGCCAAGTGAAAAGTGTGTGAGGCTCTGCGTTAAAGCCCCGGTACCAAAAAGAAACCTAGGCAAAATTCTAGAAGTATTACCTTGCAGTTTGGTGGGCAGGACGCCAGAAAGTTGCTGAGCGAGGGAGACACTGAAGACATCTGGCAGCTGGAAGGGAAGGCTAGGTAAGAGTTATAATTCCCACAGGTGCCGCTTTACTGCTCTACTGAAAAGCCGCAGGACTGCAGGCTTAACTCTTTGCTCATCCAATTCTCCAGGGCAGTCTATTGGTTTACATCAGTGATAATGGGTGACAAATGCTATTGCTTTGTCCCTGTGAACTTTATATCCAAGAATTATTTCAAATATGGCATGGGAAAGAATATTCCTTGCAGGACCTAATTCTTTCTTCATCATCATCATCATCATCATCATCATTATTTTAATGGTACTGAGGCTTGAACACCAGCCCCGGGGCCATGATGCTTGCCTAGCTCAGATTTGAAGTTGGAGTGAATTTCAACCAACCCTCACAAGGAAGCATGGGAACAATTCCATGCTGTACGTGTAATCCGGACTTTGCTTCCATCCTCTTGCAGCTCTAGAGAAGATTTAATAAGTAGGTTATTCTAGCCTCAAAGGCAACAAAATTAATTGTGAGTGATTCAATAGGTGGGACTGAATGAATAAATATGTAAAAACTTAAGCAAAAAGATAAATAACTAAAGCTAATTAAATCAAAACTCAAATGGCATGTTTAGGCTAAGGGAACTAGTTTCCAGCAATCTGGAACTGAATTAATAGGCTTTTTTGGTCAGTTGTGGTCAGGTGCTGGGCACCATCCATTCCTGTGCTCTTTTGTGCAAGGCTAGCACTCTACCACTTGAGCCACAGCACCACTTCTGGTTTTCTGGTGGTTGACTGGAGATAAGAGTCTCACAGAGTTTCCTACCTAGGCTGGCTTTGAACTATGATCCTCATATCTCAGCCTCCTGAGTAGCTAGGATTACAGGCATGAGCCACCAGCTCCCCGCCAGAATTAATAGTTGTAAAATAAAAAACAGATTCTAACATTTAGAACAAACAAACAAACAACAACAACAACCAGAGAAGTAAGTACTCAAAGGTTTCTACTAGACTCTTCTCAAGAACAGGTTACATAAATGGCTACAAATGCTTCAGGAGAAGCCAAACTCACTAATTCAAAGAAATATACAACCGTGAGATTCCACTGGCCACCTAAAGACCAATTGAATCCTACAGATAGTTCACATTGCTATGTGAAATAACTATGTATGGACAGTTTAAATGGATTTAAGATAGAGGGAAATTGCTGGGAACTGGTGGCTCAATCCTATAGTCCTAGCTACTCAGGAGATTGAGATCTTAAGACTGCCATTTGAAGCCAGCCTGGGCAGGAAAGTCTGTGAGACTCTTATCTCCAAATAACCACCAAAAAGTCAGAAGTGGAGCTGTGGCTCAAGTGGTAGAACACCAGCTTTTAGTGAAAAACAAAAACTAAAGAACAGTGCCCAGGCCTGAGTTGAAGCCCCAGTATGGACCCACAAAAATAAAACTTTGTCTCCAATCTCAACTTCCCACGTAGCTGGGATGACAGTAATACCCTATGGTACCCAACTATTGGTTGAGGAGGGGTGAGGGGTTCTCGTGTTTGCCTAGGCCTGCCTCAAACTGCAATCCTCCTGATCTCAGCCTACCAAATAGCTGGGATCACAGACATGAGCCACACCACACCTTCCTAGTACTGGAGTTTGAAGTCAGGGCTCATCTCAAGTGCTCCTCCCACCTGAGTCAAACCGGCAGAGCTGGGATTCCCGGTGTGCCCAGCACAGCCAGCTTACTGACTGAGGTAGGGACTTGCTAGCTCTTTGTCTGGATTGCCCTTCAATGGTAATTGCCTCCATCTCAGCCTGGCGCAGAGCTGGGGTTGTGCAGGCCTGGCACAATTCTAGAAGCTCATGCATATTGGGTCTATTTTGCAAAGAGGTCCTTCTTGAAGTGTTTTCATTTCACATGTGTTTCACATTCCAACAAATGGCGAGGTCACTAAGGGAAGGAAAAAACTGCTTTATGCTGTGTGTGTGTGTGTGTGTGTGTGTGTGTGTGTGTGTGTGTGTGTGACAGTCCTAGGGCTTGAACTCAGGGCCTGGGCACTGTTCTCGATTTTTTTCAGTTAAGGCTAGCGCTCTACAACTTTTAGCCACAGCTCCACTTCTAGTTTTCTGGTGGTTCATTGGCGATAAGTCTTATGGACTTTACTACCTGGATTGGGTTGGAACCGTGATCCTCAGATCTTAGCTTCTAGAATAGCTATTATGATGGGCGTGAGCAAAGTACCATCTGAAACATGAGCGGGCTGTCACACCTCCTGACTCCAACCCCTTCCCAGGAAGAGGGAAATCTGCTAGCAGTATTGGACTTGAAATTGAACCACAACCCTATCCTATGTCTCCAGCCCGCTAGCCTATCTGCAGATTTTGGACAAAATAATTCCTGAAAATAACTCTACTAAGCATCTATAGCCTATTGGTTCTGTTCTATTGGGGGGGGAACCCCAAACCCTAACTAAGCCTGATTTCGCAGCACCACCAACACCACCAAACAAAAGGCTTCTAGAACTTCCTCATCATAGTCCAAAATTGTCAGTTGGAGTTTCATGTAAAGTAGCTTTGACATTATTATTTTTTTCACATTGCTTGTGTGTGCGCGTGCGTTTGCACACCGTACCTGCGCACAGCTGTGTGCTGTACCAGCACTTGAACTCAGGGCCTGAGTCTTTTCTCATTTTTGTTTTTGGGTTTTTTGTTGTTGTTTTTGTTGGTTGTGGGGCCTGGATGCTATCTCTCAGCTCTTCAGCTCAAGGCTAGCACTCTACCACTTGAGCCACAAGGCCACTTCCAGCCTTTTCTGCTTATGTGGTACTGAAGTGTCGAACCCAGGGCCTCATGGATGCAAGGCAAGCACTCTACCACTGAGCCACCTTCCCAGCCCCCCTGAGTTTTTTCTTTTAAGGCTGCCACCTAGGCCACAATTCCACTTCTGGCTTTTTACTGATTAATTGGAGTTAAGAGTCTCATAGACTTTTCTGCCTGGGCTGGCCTCAAACCTTGATCATCAGATCTCAGTCCCTTGAGTATGTAGGATTACATGCAGGAGCCACAACACCAAGCCCTGGAATTCCTTTTTAATAGCCAGCTATCTGTGCTGACACACAGGCCCCAGATCCTGGAGGTTTGAACAAGAGTCATTACATACCTCATCAGAAATTTGTCACAAAGGAGCTGTCGTTAGCTCTCAAGTAAATTAATGGAAAATATGAATCAGCTCAAGGGAAACAGACTCTGTCAGCTTGTAAAACTTAATTATGTTTTTAACTCCATAAATGAATTTCAAGTAAAGATATTTGAAAATACCCAGTTTCCAACTTGAACTGACAAAATGTGAATTGCCAGAAGGCCAAGTTCCAGTGTGTTACAAAATGATGCTAATTTCTGTGTGTGTGTGTGTGTGTGTGTGTGTGTGTGTGTGTGTGTGAGAGAGAGAGAGAGAGAGAGAGAGAGAGAGAGAGAGAGAGAGAGAGAGAGACATGTATGCACTAGGAGTTGAATTTAGGACCTTCTGCTCTTAGCATTTCTCACTCAAGGCTGGCACTCTACCCCTTGACCCCTGTCTGCCTCCACTTCTGGGTTTCTTGATGGTTCATTGGAGATAAGAGTCACTGCTTTCCTACCTGGGCTGGCTTTGAACCATGATCCTCCTATTTCACTCTCCTGAATAATGAGAACAAATGTCTTGACTCAGGTTTGTTCTGGGAACGCCTGTCTTAGTTCTGCGTTCAATTTGCTCAGGTGCCTAATACCCAACACAGCACAAGACAATTCTAAGTGTTAGAATAAGAGAGAGAGAGAGAGAGAAGTATGGCTTATATTTTTTTACCCTTTCAGTGTTAGGGAGAAAAAAAAAAGCACTTGAGCTCATAGACAAAAGCTCCCTGTTTAAGCCGTGGACAGCTGCACTTGAACTAAATATATCCTGGGCAGTGTTAGCATTTCTCCACCCCTTCCCAGAGCCAATCCCATGGGGACAAACAGCTCGGAGGCCCCAGCGACACAGACTGGCACTGCGGAGCTACAGTCTCCTCCGGAGCACGGCTCGCCTAGCCTCTGCTTGAGCCTGGCTGGCGCTCTCTCTGCTCCAGATGGGGAAAAAGGCCTTGAGAGGGTTAATGCAGCCTCCTGGGCCTGGAATTCCTGTACCACCTGGGTTTCAATGACTCATTGTTTCCCTCTTGGCACTGGCTGAGCAAGGAGAATTTCTTGGTGTAAATAACGAAGGCAAAGACATTTTCCCCCCTCCTGTGGACGTATGCAGTTTTCTAAAACCGAATATAGAAATGGGGAGACGAGAGGATGTCTTCTGCCAAAACAGAAGCCAAGTATACTACTGCCTTGGAGTCGGTCTGCGGGCAGACAAAGGGATTTCAATGTTCTGTCTGCAAACAGAAAGAGGGTCCCAAAGCCAAGGCTCCATGTATATGGACAGGCCCTGTGGTCATGGTTCTAGAAAATGGAGCAGATTTACTTTAAAGCTCTGGCTTGTGATCTGACTGCAGTACGGGAGTTTAGTGACGTTCCCTAAGATCTGTATAAATGAAAAGCCTGCTGGGTTAATTTTCCCCTGGCTAAATATAAGGTGTGCACAGAGAAAACTCTGCCTATCCCCACCTCTAAAGGGATCCGGCCCACTGCGCAGCTGCCTGAGCCGCCTCCTGCCTTGCCCTCACCTAGCTTTATGCTGCTGGAGGGCCTCGGTCACTTGATTTTCCTGTGGGTTGTGAGCCATTTTTTTGATGTAAGAGCCATGTCAGTTCAACAAAAGTTTAAGAAAGCCAGAACTTTTTCTTTCTGGAGTGGATTATGGACAATTCTTTTTCTTTGGCCCCTTCCTTCTAGATACTTATATTTGTTTGTTTTTCCATTTAAAAAATGTTCCCAGGGTCTGGGAAGGTGGCCCAGTGGTAGAGTGTTTGCCTTGCATGCATGAGGCCCTGGGTTCGATTCCTCAGCACCACATAAGCAAAAAGCCGGAAGTGGCGCTGTGGCTCAAGTGGTAGAGCTCTAGCCTTGAGCTAAAGAGCTGAGGGACAGCGCCCAGACCCAGAGTTCAGGCCCCACGACCGGACCCCCCCAAAAAAAATGTTCCCAGCTGGCACCAGTGGCTCACGTCTGTGATCCTAGCTAGTCTGGAGGCTTAGATCTGAGGATCATGGTTTGAAGCCACCCCATACAGAAAAATCCTGGTGAGACACCAGAAAACCAGAAGTGGCACTGTGGCTCAAACTGGTTGAATGCTAGCTTTGAGCCAAAAAAAGCTCAGGGACAGCACCTAGGCTCTGAGTTGAAGCCCTATGACCAAGAAAAAAATTAAGTAATTAATTAAATATTCTATCCAAGTGTGTGAGGCTCACTCCTATAATCCTGCCCACTCAGGAGACTGAGAATTATGGTTCAAAGCCAGCTGGGGTAGTCAAATCTGAGAGACTCTTATTTCTAGTTAACTAGCAGAAAGCCAGAAGTGGAGGTGTGTTTCAAGTGGCAGAGCACCAACCCCACTACCAACACACACACACACACACACACACACACACACACACACACACAAATGTGTACCTCCATTTTATGTGTTAAAAAATATTCTATGGCTAGGTACCGGTGGCTCACACCTGTAATCCTAGCTACTTGGGAGGCTGAGATCTGAGGATCACGGTTCAAAGCAAGGCAAGAAAGTCCGTGAGACTCTTTTCTCCAATAAACCACTAGAAAACTAGAAGTGGCACTGTGGTTCAAAAGGTAGAGCACTTGCCTTGAGCTGAAGAGCGCAAGGACAGCACCCAGGCCCAGAGTTCAAGCCCCATGATTGACCAAAAGAAAAAAAGAAATTCTGAAAGAGACAGTAAAGACAAGCAAAGCATACACTCTTTTGTTTTTTTTTGGGTCCGGTCGTGGGGCCTGAACTCTGGGCCTGGGTGCTGTCCCTCAGCTCTTCAGCTCAAGGGTAGCGCTCTACCACTGGAGCCACAGCGCCACTTCCTGCTTTTTTCTTTTTGCTTATGTGGTGCTGAGGAATTGAACCCAGGGCCTCATGCATGCAAGGCAAGCGCTCTACACTGAGCCACCTTCCCAGCCCAGCATGCACTCTTTTTAACTGCACAGACAAAAGGTTGAGAGAGGCTAGCTAGGAAAGGAAAATGTCACACTGTACACTTCCACTTACATGAAATTCAAGGACGAAACCCATCTCTGGGATGGAAATTGGAAGCAAGAAATGACCTACCATAGTGACCTACCAGTTCTGTTTCTGGGCTTGATGAGGATTACAAGGGCATGCATCTTGGTCAAGCTCTACACTTAATATGACTTATGAGATGCATTTGACTGAATTATTGTGTACCTTAATGAGACTAAAAAAAAAACACAAAAAACAACTACTAAAACAAATCCAAAGGGGGAAAAAATATTCTGTAAGAGCCAGTGCTGGTGGCTCACATTGATTTATCAAACTACTCAGGAGGATGAGATCTGAAGATCATTGTTTGAAGTAAGCCCAGGCAGGGAAGTCCAGGAGGTTATTTTATTATTTTTATTTTTATCTTCGTGCCAGTCCTGGTGCCTGAATGCTGTCCCTGAGCTTGTGTGCTCAAGCCTAGAGCTCTAAGACTGGAGTCACAGCTCCATTTCTGGCTTTTTGGTAGAATGGAGATGAGTCCCAGGGATTTTCCTGCCTGGGTTGGCTTTTGAACTGTGATCCTCAAATCTCAACTTCCTGAGTAGTTAGGATTACAGGTGTGAAATACCAGCCCTGGGTTGGCACACAAAGTTCTTATGCTACCCCCGCTTCCCCATAGTGATAGTAATCATACAATACTGAATCAAGAGAAGACAACCAATTCAACAGGTATTTTAAAAAGGGGAGTGAACAAAGCTAGAGTCATCATTTTCCTAAATACAGGGTTTCTATAGTTCAGCATTACAGCCCAGTTTCAGTCTCAAGGCACCTTGCTAAGCTAGTTGAACAAGAATAACCAGACATCCTCATTAAAAGACACAGCTAATTCTCAAGGCAAGCCCCTACTGCCGAAAGGCTGAGACACCAGGCCTGTGACACCTGGTGAGTCTCCCCTGATTTTTCTTTCCTTAATTTCGTAGTGTGTTTTGTTTTGTTTTTATGGTATTGGAGGGGGGGGGAGTGCTGGGATTTGAACTTGGGACTTTGCACCTTCTAGGCAAACATTTGATGTTAGAATAATAAGCAAATATTGACACTGAACACACTTAAAGTGGGGGACACAACTCTTGCTTGAGACTGAGCTCAATGTCATGCATCGGGCTTTGTCCTTGGTATAGAAAAACAGCATTGCGAAACCATCTTGGAAACAGAGGGACCAGGAGAAGGGGAGGGGGCGGGGGCGTTGGTATCTAGGCAACGGAGGCGAGTTCTCTCCACGCAGACGCACTCCAGTGCCTGCCGCTTGGGCAGGGCTGGCAGGAGCAGTGGAAAATTACCGCAGTTCCCTCTTAAAGGGGCCGACACGTTTCCAGCCAGAAGCCTCCGTGTTGGTGGCACTGGCTGTGCAGCTTTTGAAAAGATAAAACAGGAGGTGCAGTCTGGATTTTATTTTCCTCGAGGAATAGTGGTTGAATGTATCTTCTCTGGGGAAATAAAATTCAGTTCCAAGTGAACCTGTCTAGAACTCCTAGCACTGTCTAGAAACTGGGGGAATGGACAGGTCTTGTGAAAATCTTATAAAAACACTAAAACCATAGCAGAGGGGAAAAGAAAACAAACCCCTCAGTGCACCCTAAAAGACTGAAGTCGAGCTACTGACCACAGGCATGGGAAAAAGAAACAACTTCCTGAAGACAAGTCCCACTGAACATGCAACCGACTTTAAAACAGTTTCTGAGATAAGGAAAATTCATTCTTGACAAGAGTGACAAGTTAAAGAATGCTAAGAAATACCAAACAGACAAACAGAAAGAAAAAGGAAAGAAAGAAAGAAGGAAGGAAGGAAGGAAGGAGCCGAAAACCAGACTAAGAACCAGAACCAGGATCTAGAATTAGAACATCCTTTCCTTTATAAATCAGTTTTACAGTAGTATAAAACCATGAGAGTTATCATTCTGGATTCCTTCCTGATTTTTTGGGGGGGAGTGCAAAACATGTCTGTCAAGTTGGTAGCTTTGGGATGTACACGAATGAAAAGATGGTATTGCTGTCCTATTTTTCTGAAATAACACGTAAGTAACAATAACCTAATCAGGATATATTCTGTTCTACGTGGCTCTGAAATTAAATTCCTTCCCAGATGATATGTACTGGAAGCCCCCCTAAAAACAATGGGATGACAAGGAAATGCTAGTCTCTAGGAAGGCCAGCTGTTGACAGATTTAGTGTCTCTTCCATGCTTTTCTAAACAGGAAAGCTCATCCCTCCTTGGTACTCCCAGTTAACGGCCTGTTCTATGGTAGGTATCTCTTTTGCCAACTGCAATCATCCAACTCATTCCCCCTGTATCCTGCAACAATCAGGATGAATTTTCCAGAAGCTGGAGGTTATGTCCCCACCCTACTATGGCCCTTGCAAATCTACTTTCCATTCTGGGCCTGAGCCCTGCCTTCTTATGCCTCTGGTCGGTGCTATATTAAGTTCAGTGCCATGCAGTTATCTCTAAAGGATGCTTTCAGAATTCTGTGAGTTCACAGCTGTCATATTTGAATCTTCAGGAGGTATTTTTGTGATTTTCCAGGTTGGAAATGTGAAATGCAGAGGGTCACATGATCTTACTTTCTAGAACCACACAAGAACTGTTACACAGAACGGATGACCAGCCACCATCTTCACCCTTCTGCACAAGACTGCAATTTTTGAAAGGGGAACTGTGCCTTTAAAGGAAAAATATGTGTGTTGAGGTTCCTTTCCTGAACTTCCCCCAACCTGGGTCTACAGTTCCATTTATTGGTGCTAAAAATCCTGAAATCTGTAATCAGGTCGGATGGAAATCAGATAAAGAGTGTCTTATAGACTGAACAGCTCTGTGGGGTTTCCACAAATCTAGAAAAGTCTTTCCTCCCTTGTAGATAAAGGAAAAGATAAGGCAGAGAATTCAGATTGAGTCATCAAAATCTTCCCTCTTAAATTCAATGCAGTTCAGTGGCAAAGAAACCAAATTAATTAATTCTTTTTAAAAATACAATGTCTTTGAAGAATGCAAAATTTTAAACAGGTGTTTAAAATTTTTGGGGAGCAAACTCCAGGACTGAAAAAAAAATTTAATGAGCAGAATTGGAGGACTCTAGCTGTCTGGTTATTATATATAGGTAATAAATTGCATTGCTTACAAATTATTTAAGAATTACTGGCTAGACAAAATTTGGATAGTACCACAGATTAAAAAATATGTGCCGGGCGCTGGTGGCTCACACCTGTAATTCTAGCTACTCAGGAGGCGAGATCTGAGGATCACAGTTCAAAGCCAGCTCGGGCAGGAAAGTCCATGTGACTCTTATCTCCAATAAAGCACTAGAAAACCAGAAGTGGCACTGTGTCTCAAGAGATAGAGCGCTCACCTTGAGCTGAAGAGTGCAGGGACAGCGCCCAGGCCCAGAGTTAAAGCCCCATGATTGACAAAAAAAAAAAAAAAAAAAAGTAGTAACAGTCTAATATGAATTTCTAGCAAATTGTGTTTTTTTCAAAATCTTTATATGAATTTATGTTTCTGCTTTAAAAATAACAGTGATTACCAATTGATGCTTAATTATCAATATCTGATCCCACAGTTTGACATTTTAATATCAAACTGTGTATTTTTAAAAATCTTTTGATTATAGGTAGTGTTTAGAACATAGCTACATTAAACATGTTGTTCATCTGAAACTTAAATTTCCCCAGGGCAAATTGCATGTTAATTTGCTAAATCTAGAAATTCTGCCAGGTGGTGATGGCTTAAGCTCATAATTCCTCAGGAGGCTGAGATCTGAAGATAACAGTTTGAAGCCAGTGTGGGCAGAAAAATCTGACTCTTACCTCCAATTAACCACCCAAGAGCTGGGAGTAGAGCTGTGGTTCAAGTAGTAGATCACTAGCCTTGAATGAAAAACAAAAATAAAAACAAACAAACAAAAAACCCTAAGGGATACCACCCAGGCCCTGAGTTCAAGCCCCAAGACTGGCAAACAAACAAACCCTAGCAATCTTAATTTGAAGGTTTAGGGAGGGCACCAGTAATCAGGTCTCACCTCCCGAAGCAGTCAAAAACCTTTTAATTTCAGTGGGCACTGAGATGTGAACATGATTGGCAGCATACCACTGGCGGCTCGTTGCTCTAGGGGTATGATTCTCGCCTTGGGAGTATACATGCCACCTGACAGGCTATCACTAGCATCTCTAGAACTTGCTCCTTCCTTCCTAACTTGTTACGTCTAGTGGGTAGAATAATCGTTGCCATAAATGGCAGGTGATGGCACAATTCTCCTGGAGGGGAGCAGGAACCCCAAATTGAGCTTCTGTGATTAAAATGGGAGCCGGAACCAGAAGTGGCTTTGACAAAGTCCCATCAGTTGATACTTCTGCCTGTCTGGATTGGGTCCGAGATACTGGGGCTTGAACTCGGGCCTAGGCACTGTGCCTTTTTGTTCAAGGTTAGTGCTCTACCCCTTGAGCCGGCTTCACTTTTTTTTTGCTGGTTAATTGAAGAGTCCAGTCTCATGGATTTTCTTGGTTAAGCTTTTTTGTTGTCATTGTTGTTTGTTTTTGTTTTTGCCAGTCCTGGGGTTTGAATTCAGGGCCTAGACACTGTCCCTTGAGCTTCTTCTGTTCAAGACTAGCACTCTACCACTTGAGGCACATTGCCACTTCTAGCTTTTTCTCTGTATGTGGTACTGAGGGATCAAACCCAGGGCTTCATGCATGCTAGGCGAGCACTCTACCACATTCCCAGCCTGGATTTTCTTGCACAGACTGGCTTTGAAATGCAATCCCCACAGCTCCATTTTCTGAGTAGCTAGGATTACTGGTGTGAGCCGCTGGCACCTGGCCTTATGGTGACTCTCTACTAGTGTCTAGATTCTACCTGGACCATCTACAGAAGGAGACCAAACTCTGGAACTGGGCCAATTAAGGAGCTACCCTGAAGGAAGCAGCCCTCAGGAAGGGAAGGCCAGATTCCAGATCTCTTTGAAGCATCCCTTAGCAACCAGGTCCAGCCTTCATAAATGTCTGGTGCCGGGCATGCGGTGGTCCCTAGTTCCCAGGGCTTCCACACCCACAGAGGACTCTATAATTCTGTTAGTTCAGAAACACAATACAAAAAGCACTGTTCAAGCGGTTAGGGAAAGTCTCAGAGAAGGAAAAAATCTCCTTGAAGCCTTAAAAATAAAAAATCAAAGCTCTGACTTGTTTCCTTTACTGTTGTTTGTGTTGTTTCCCGTCCTGGCTGGGCGATAGCATCGCCCCCAAAGGTCTGTTTCCGGGGGGCAGGGTCTCTGATGGTTTGGACTTGGGGGTGCATCCTGTCAGGCCCACCCAGGCCAGTCGGCCCCAAGCTCACCCTGAGCGTCCCCTTCCAGAGACCGGGCCTCGGGGCCTGGCCGGCGTGGGGGGACGGCGGGGAGCCCCACTCTCTGAGCCGCGCGCGGGGTGCACGCGGGGTCCCCACTCCACGCGGGCTCTTTTCTGCAGGATGAACCGGG
>NW_012267231.1:4613412-4627725 GCF_000151885.1 Dipodomys ordii | reverse complement strand
GGGGCGGGGCCCGGCCCACGTGCGCGGCCCGACCTGCGTCCGCGTGCGGCCTGCGAGACCTTGACCTTGGCGGACCCGCCAGGCCCGCGTGACCTTGACTTTGGCTGACCCCTGCCAGGCCCGCAGGCCTTAGGGACCGGAGCTCAGCGGGGCGCTGCGATCTGCGCAGCTCAGTCTGCGATCTGCGGGCGGTGGCGGCCCCAGCGTGTGTGACACACACACACAGGCCGCCGGCGAGTGTGACACACTCACACACACACACACACAGCGGCCAGAAGTCGTGCTGTGGCTCAGAGTGGTAGAGCCTCAGCCTTGAGCGAAAGAAACTCAGGGACAGGGACAGGCTCAAGTCCCAGGACAGGTACACAGTAAAGTGAAATGATCTATGTCTATATCTATATCTGTATCTATATATCAATGGCAAGCTCTGAAGCGGGAAGTCCAATGCCCAGAGATCCTTAGGTTCAGCTAACCAGCAAAGAGCTGGAAGTGGAGGTGCAGCCGAAGTCGGCCAGTGTGCCAGCCTTCTTGGGTAGAAAAAGCCAAAGCCAAGCAAGAACTGGAGGCCTTGAGTTCATCTCCCCAGCCCACCCCTCAAGGCAATCATGTGTATTAACCCGGTCATCCACATTCACACAATGCCCACAGGTCAGGCGCACACTAAACAGTTGGCGGTAACTCGGGCTCACTCCAGCTGGTGGCTACTCAGGAGGCTGAGCTCTGATGATCACCGTTTACAGCCAACCCAGGCAGGAATGCCCTTGAGACTCTTATCTCCGATTAACCAGCAAAAAGCCCAAAGTGGAGCTGTGGACCAAGTGCTGACCAATAAAGCCAACAGATAACCACCATTGCCCTGAATTTAGGTCTAGAATCAGCACAGAAATCAATCAAAAACAAAACAAAAGCCTGCAGGCTCACACCTGTGATCCTAGATATTCGGGAGTCTGAGATCTGAGGATTGAGGTTCAAAGCCAGCTCAGGCAGGAAGACCCTGTAAAACTCCAATTAACCACCAGAAAACCAGAGTGGAGCTGTGGCTCAAGTGGTAGAGCACCCGCCTACATCTTTCTTTGTAGCTGGAGTCACATGCATGCAACATAGCATGTATCTGTTTTCTCTCTCTCTCCCTTTTTTTTTTTAATACCAGTTCTGGGGCTTGAGCTCAGGGCCTGGGCATTGTCCCTGAGCTTCTTTTGCTCAAGGTTACCATTTGAGTCACACAGCACCACTTCTGGCTTTTTTTTTTGTGAACGTGGGTACTGAGGAATTGAACCTAGGCCTTCATGCATGCTAGGCCAGCACTACCACTAAGCCACTTTCCCAGCCCTTCCTCTCCTTTTTGAAGTGACCATCAGTTTTACAACTATCCTCCTCTTTTGTTTTTGTTTTTTTCTCTTGAATATTCTCACACTTTTCCTGCCACCCAGTTTAGGTAGACACACCTCTTTTCCTCTCAGGTCTCAGGAGATTACAGTTCTCTAACTGGTGAGTGAGAGTCTCTCTGCCCCAGGGAGCTCTAAATCTTTCAATCAGATGCAAATCAGTCCTTGTTGAATGCAAATGAAGTCAGGTCTCTCACCTCACCCTCCTCTCAGCCGGCTTAAAACCCTTCCAGGGCCTCCCTCTAGCCTTGGGTTAAAGACCTGTGTTCCCACACTAACTAGGCTACTGCGCCCCTTGACAAAGCCAGGTCCTTGGGGGTTCTTCTTCCCGGGGCAAACCCGCTTGAGCCTTGTGCAGGTTCCTCCTGGACTCCCCTTCTTTCCCTCTCCGACCACCCCCCTGCTCTTCTTCCCATCTTGACTCCTTCCAGCCTTTCCTCCTCCTTTTTTTCAGGAGACACCTTTGTTCTTCCTGACTGGGCCAGCTTCGCTATGCTTTGTACGTTGGAAGTACTGTGTGTG
Organism: Dipodomys ordii; assembly: GCF_000151885.1. Taxonomy (NCBI): domain Eukaryota; kingdom Metazoa; phylum Chordata; class Mammalia; order Rodentia; family Heteromyidae; genus Dipodomys; species Dipodomys ordii. The sequence goes on along the minus strand of NW_012267231.1, from coordinate 4,625,818 downwards.
AGTGACAATGCAAGGGACTCTCCGTTTCCCTTACCTAGACAGCAAATTAGGTGCAGAGGGCAGGGACCGGGGCTTTCTACGCCGTGGCTCCTGGGCGCCGCCGGCACAGTATGGATAGTTACAGATAGATGCTAGAGGCCTGCGGGGTTTATGAAGAACCAGCCCTGAGGAGCCTGCTTCGTGACCGCCACCACTGCCACCTGGTGGTAGCTCGCGTTGCTGCACCCAGCCCAGGTCTGCCCTGGCTCCCCTAGGGTGGTGGGGAGGGGGTCTCTGGACTAGAGAGAGAGAGGTTTTTGGAATGGTGTGGGTCAGAACCACCTGCAGTTCCTCCAGAAGATCGTAGCACCTGCCCTTGACAAGGCAGATTGTTTAGATCTGAGGCGAGGCCTGAAGATTTGTGTCTCTAGCGAGCCTCCAGCCAGGGCAACCGGTGGAATAGTAATACAGTTTTCCCACTGTCTTTCTCTCTGCCCCTCCCTCCCTATCTTCTTCCCTTCCCCCTTCCTCCTCTCTCCTCCCCTTCCCTCTCTCTCTCTTCTTTCTTCCCTCTCTTCCTCACTTCCTCCCTCCCTCTCTCTCTTCCCTTCCTTCCTTCCTCTCTCCCTCCCTCTCTCCCTCCCTCTCTCCCTCCCTCCTTTCTTTCTTTCTTTTTTTTTTGGGGGGGGGCCCGGTCGTGGGGCCTGAACTCTGGGCCTGGACGCTGTCCCTCAGCTCTTCAGCTCAAGGCTAGCGCTCTACCACTTGAACCAGAGCGCCACTTCCAGCTTTTTTCTTTTTTCTTTTTTTTGCTTATGTGGTGCTGAGGAATCGAACCCAGGGCCTTGAGCATGCAAGGCAAGCGCTCTACCACTGAGCCACCTTCCCAGCCCTCTTTCTTTCTTTCTTTCTTTCTTTCTTTCTTTCTTTCTTTCTTTCTTTCTCCTTCCTCCCCCCTCCCCCCCCCACCTGGGCCTTGAATTCTGGGCCTGGGCGCTGTCCTTAAGCTCCTTTTGCTCAAGGCTAGCACTCTACCACTTGAGCCACAGCACCACTTCTGGCTTTTTCTGGTGGTTAATTGTTGATAAGTCTCACGGACTTTCCTGATCCAGCTGGCTTTGAATTGCGATCCTCAGATCTCAGCCTCCTGAGAAGCTAGGATGACAGGTGTGAGCCATTGCTTGTATACACGCGCCCACTGCTTATTATTTTAACATCATTTTATTGTTGTTACTATTAAGTTATTCATTGCTCGTTTTTGAAATGCCTGGACCACAGTCTGCCTACTTTGGGCTTCCTGTTGTAGCTGGGATGGTAGGTTTATGCTACTTACTACGCTCAGATTCTTTCCAGTGAGATGGAGTCTCTACAAGTTTTCTTCCTGGGCTAGTCTGAAACTATGATCTCAGTGTCTTGCCTAACCAGTGTGACAGGATGGGCTATAATAACCGGCTAATGTTTTGAGATGGGGTCTCCTGCATGCTCAGGCTGGCCTTCAATCGCAATCCTCTCCACCTCAGCCTCCAGACTAGTTAGGATTACAGGGGTGAGGCGCTATGCCTGTCTGGAAAGGAGTGTTTTATGCCCAGTACTGGGTGGCAAGTTCACCCTGCTGGGTGTGACACAAGTACTTGTGAGGAGGAAGGAGAGGCACTGTCTGTGTTGGGCGGTGCAGGGCACATCCTTGCAGTGTGGCGTGGGGAGGGGCCCCAGGCTCTGGAAGGGGCCCCAGGCTCGGGAAGGGGCGGCCAGTTGGTCCCCGCAGGCCTCTCGCCACAGGCCGCTGAAGTTGCATCTCCTGCAGGCTCTTTCGGGACATGGGGGGGGGAAGGGCCTGTGGAGAAGCCCCTGCACCGTGGAGACCCAGCTGTGGCCGCATTGCCGTTGCTAGGACAACCAGGAGAGAAGCCGGTTGCCAGGGTTACCCATGATGTCTGCAGATGTCACCGGTGCTTCCGAGCTGCTTGTGAATGAGCCTAGGTGCCCGGAGGTGGGAAGCGGTGGAGGGCGTGTGGACCAGAGGGCGCCAGCTCCCCGCACCCTTCCCCACGTGCTCACGTTCGCTCATCTGAGTCAGGGGATCCATCACCAGATCCTCCAGTTACCTTGGAACCAGAGTCCTCAAATCTCCCCTCTCTTCCCCTCCCTCCCTGCCTTCCCTTCCTTCCCTCCCTCCCTCCCTTTCCTTCCTTCCCTCCTTCCCTCCCTCCCTCTCTCCCTTCCTTCCTTCCCTCTCTTTCTTCTCTCCCTCCCTCTCCCTCTCTCCCTTCCTTCCCTCTCTTCCTTCCTATCCCCTCTCCCTTCCTTCCTATCCTTCTCTCCCTCTCTCCCTCCCTCCCTCTCTTCCTTCCTTCCTTCCCTCCCTCCCTGCTTCTCTTTCTCCCTCCCTCCCTCCCTCCCTCCCTTCCTTCCTTCCCTCCTTCTGGTACTGGAGTTTGAACTCAGAGTCTCCTGCTTTCTTGCCTTATGGGTTCAGCTGGTGCTCTACCACTTGAGTCTCAGTTCTAGCCTGATGATTATTTTGGAGTCTAGCAGACTTTATTTTTTGTTTTTGTCAGTCGTGGGGCTTGAACTCTGGGCCTGGGCGCTGTCCCTCAGCTCTTCAGCTCAAGGCGAGCGCTCTACCACTTGAGCTACAGCGCCACTTCCGGTTTTCTGGTGGTTTATTGGAGATAGGAGTCTCACAGTCTCTCCTGCCCGGGCTGGCTTTGAACTGTGATCCTCAGATCTCAGCCTCCTGAGTAGCTAGGATTACAGGCGTGAGCCACCAGCGCCCGGCTCTTTTTCTTTTTAAATCTGAGCTGGCCTCAAACTTTGATCCTCCGGATGTTAGCCTTCTATGTAGCTAGAATTATAGGCTTGAGCCATTGGTACTGGGCTGCTGTAGTTATTTTTATTTTTAGTGCTGACACTGGGGCCTTGAACTCAGGACCTGTACACTGTCCCTGAGTATTATTATTATTGTTAGTTGTGGGGCTTGAACTTAAGGCCTGGGAACTGTCCTTGAGCTTTTTTGTCCTAGACTATTGTTCTACCATATTTAGCCACAGGCGCCACTTCCAGTTTTCTGGTGGTTGGAGATTAGAGTCTCATGGCCTTTCCTGCCTGGGCTGACTTCAAACCTTGATCCTCAGACCTCAGCCTCCCCAGTAGCTAGGATTACAGGCATGGGCCACTGGTGCCTGGCTATATAAGAGCTGTAATGTGTCCAGAATTTACAAGATAGAGAAGAGATAATTTTTAGAAGAGGATATTGATCTAATCATCAGTTACATAATATTCTTTATGATTCTGTGTAAATTTTACATTGTTTACCTTTAAATTAACTCAGGCTTAATGAGACAGTTTCAGTATATTTAAAGACATAATGTAATTATTTTCTTGTGTTCCTGATTCTTTTGTAAGCTGATTATGCTTTGTCCATGTCCAGGCTCATGTATTACCTTACTGTTGACTTTTATTTTTGTTGTTGTTGATGGTGGTCATGGGGCTTGACCTCAAGACCTGGGCACTGTCCCTGAGCTCTTCTGCTCAAGGCTAGCATTCTACCACTGAGATCCACACCACTTCTGGTTTTCTGGTGGTTCATTGGAGATACGGGTCGTTTGGACTTTTCTGCCTTGGCTGGCTTTGTACTGTGTTTTTCAGATCTCAGTCTCCTGAGCAGTTAGGATTATAGGCGTGAGCCATCGGCGCCCGGCACTGTGGGATGTCTTTTTGAGTATTTTCTGGTTCGAGGTTGGAAGGGGTTAATCCTATGGAAGTACCGTCTTACTAAATTGGTTCATTTCTCTGCTTACACTACAGTGACTTTTGCTTTAATGGAGACCTATAGCTCTAAAAGAGTTGAACTTCACTTCGAACCTAGAATGGGGCTCTTTTCAATTGTGGTTTGTGACGGGAATCTGTGATCACACTGAGCACTCTTAGAGCCTTCTGAGTGTGGAGCCCCAGGGAGACTGTGCCCAGCGCCCTCTAGAGCTGGGCTGTGACATTGCAGCGAGGTTGCAGGTGGGGGACGTGCTCTAGCGTGGGCTTCTGTGGGGGAGCAGAAGGGCGGCTGACCCCTGCCACTCCAGCCTTGTGACCTCAGAAGCTTTGTGTTCCCTTTAAGACACAAAAGTATTTGGGCCGGGCGCCAGTGGCTCAGGCCTGTAATCCAAGCCACTCAGGAGGCTGAGATCTGAGGATTTCAGTTCAAAGCCAGCCTGGGCAGGGAGTCTGTGAGACTCTTATATCTAACGAGTGGCCAGAAAGCTGGAAAGTGGAGCTGTGGCTCAAATAGTGGCTCAGGTAGAATTGAGAGCAAACAAAACCAAAACCAAAAACAAAAAACCGAAGGGACAGCGCCCAGGTCCTGAGTGCAACCCTTAGTACCAACACCCACCCACACACCCACACCCCCCCCCCCCACAGAGTTATAAGCAAATGAAACAGAATGGATGGATGTGTGTCAGTGTCTGCTTGTATCACTCGATTTTAGTATTTCCTGTACGAACCTACCTGGCTAGCCTTGAACAACCAATGAACTAATAGTGACATATATTTATACACTTGAATGTAATTATAGATCATATGCATTTTCCTTAAAATGCAACAGAAAACAACGTTCACACGCTCCATGTGTCCTTAGCTGGCAAGCTTGGGAAACCCACTCTTCACACAAACTATGCCGGGGCTGGCTTTGAACCGTGATTAGTTAGGATTAGTCAGTCCTGTCCCCCTCCCCCTCCCCCCCACTGTGGGAGAGTCAATATTTGCCCTCAAGCTGCCTCCCCCTTTTTGTTGGTCATGAGGCTTGAACTCTGAGCCTGGGCACTGTCCCTCAGCATTTCAGCTCTAGGTGAATGCTCTACCACTTGAGCCACAGCTCCACTTCCAGTTTTCTGAGTGTTTATTGGAGATAAGAGTTTCACGGACTTTCCTGCCTGGGCTGGCTTTGAACCTTGATCCTCGGATCTCAGCCTCCTGAGTAGCTAGGATGACAGGCCTGAGTGCCCCTTCCTACCCTCCCTTCCCTCCCAAAGACAGATTAAACATACAACCAAGACAGAGAGAAAAGCAAACAAGAACAGCATCAAGGAAAAAAAAATCTCATTTCCATTTCCTGGAGTTCATTTTGATAAATATTCTTTTATATAATGGAGGTGCATATGCACTGCGCCACTGTGGTCCTCTCCCACAGCATCCTCCTTTAGACTCACTGGGTGTGAATGCCTGGAGTTCTGCATCATTTATCATGCCCCAGGGTATTTCAGATCAGCTTCCCGGTAGAAAGCAAGCATGCACCATTTGTCTCTCAGAGCGTGGCTTGCCTCATTTAACATGATTTGTTCTCTATCCATCCATTTCCCTGCAGATGACATAATGACATAATGTTACTCTTTCTAATGGCTGTGTAAAAATTCCATTGTGTATAGGTACCACGTGTTTTTTTTCTCTGCCAGTCCTGGGAATTGAACTCAGGACCTGGCCACTGTCCCTGAGCTTTGTGCTCAAGGTTAGCACTCTACCACTTGAGCCACAGTGCCACTTCTGGCTTTTCCTTTGTATGTGGGTACTGCGGAATCGAACCCAGGGCTTCACGCATGCTAGGCGAGCACTCTGCCACTGAGCCACCTTGCCAGCCCTGTACCATATGTTTTGGACCCCATCATCTATGGTGTCTGGGCTGTTGATACTCCCTTCTAGCCATTTGCTGGACATAGCAGCCCATACCAGTCATCCCCAGGGACATAGAGAGGATCAGAGCCTAGACCAGGCAGGGCGTAAAGTGAGACCAGACCTAGAAAATCAGCAACACAAAAGGGGCTGGAGGCGTGGCTCAGCAGTGGAGCGCCTGCCAGGTGAGGCTCTCAGTTCAGGGAGGGTGTGTGTCCTTGTCAGAGAGTCTGGTGGCTCTCCCACTGCCCCCAGAGGGTAAACACACCCCTTTGCTTTTCTGTCTTCTAATCTCACAGGTGGTTTCTTGGCCTACGGTGAAGTAAAAAGTGAGATGAGTATGGCCAGAGACTATGGGTGCTATCCCTAAGCTTTTTTGCTCAAGACTACTACTCTACTCCACAGCTCCATTTCCTGAGCGTCATTTGGTAGGGATGCAAGTCTTGCGGACTTTCCTGTCTGGGCTGGCTTCCAACTGTGACCTACAACAAAATTTTAAGAAGTTAAACAAATACTACTACTACTATTACTATTACTACTACTATTGTCAGTCATGAGGCTTGAGCTCAGGGCCTGGACACTGTTTCTCTTTTACTCAAGGCTAGCACTCTACTACTTTGAGCCACAGCTCCATTTCTGGCTTTCTGGTGGTTAACTGGAGATGAGGCTCACAGACTTTCCTGCCCAGGCTGGCTTTGAACTGCAATCTTCAGATCTCAGCCACCTGAGTAACTAGGATGACAGGCGTGAGCCACCAGCGCCTGGCTTTATTGTTATTGTTAAGGTGTTGTCCAGAGGAGTTACCATTTCATAAGTCGGGTAGTAAGTACATTTCTTTCTTTGGATAATGTCACCCTATTGGTTTGAATTCAGTCTTGAGCTTTCTAGGCAGGTGTTCTCCCACTTGAACCACCCTTCTAGCCCAGCTTTTTGCTGGCTGAATATTGGAGGTGGAGTCTTGCAGACTTTGCTGGGTCTCAGCCTCAAGGGTAGCAAAACCGGTGAACTTTGTGATCAGTGTCCCTATTAATCTTGGTGGCTATTTAGGAAAATGACACAAGGTGGCACCAGAGAGCCGATGAGGAGATGGTTGGGGGTTGGACTCAGGAAACGGGCTGCATGCATAGGGGGCCTGGGTGTGTCTCATGAGGGCATGGGGGGGGGTTTGGTCAGCCGGGAAGGACCGGCCAGCAGCTCCTCCACAGGTCCTCCCAGCCTCAGCCGCCTTCAGAGGGCCTGGGCGCTGTCCCTGAGTCTCTGTGCTCAAGGCTAGCACTCTACCACTTGAGCCACCACACCGCCACTTCTGGCTATTTCTGAGTGGTTCATTGGAGATAAGAGTCTCTGGGTCTTTCTTTCCCAGGCTGGCTTTGAACTTCACCCTTCAGATCACAGCTTCCTAAATAGCTAAGATGACAGGCCTGAGCCACTGGCAACGAACGGCTGTAAGCAGTGTTTTTTCTAGGTGGAGTCAAGTTCACGGGGAGGCAGGAAGCAGGGAGGACCAGGCGGCCAGGGCCTCCCCGGTACCCCTTTTTCTCCAAGGAGCCATTGGATGTTCAGGATGAGTGGCCTTGGGTCTTTGCCCGTGTGTTTATGCAGTGTTCAGGAAGAGATGCTATCTTCAGATGGCGGAGAGAACCATGGGACCAGAGGGGAAGGAAGGACAGAGGTCAGGACAGAGCTGGCCAGGTTGCCCACAGCACTGGGCGATGCCTGGAAGAAGAGGCCCAGGCTTTAGAACTGAATTCAAAGGCCATGCTGTCAACCACACGTGGTGTACAGTCGGGGGCCTCGGGACACCCCTGCAGTCCCTGCCGGACCGCTCCCTGTTAGGGAGGGGGCGCAGTTACATCTCGCGTTTCTTCCCACTTGGAGAGAGGGATCCGAAGACCCCTACTGTCCCTAGGGCCAAGGGCTCCGGCACATCTAAAGCATCATCCCTACAGGAGCCCTGGCAGGCTGGGTGCCACTGCTCACACCTATAATCCCGGCTACTCAGGATGCTGAGAACTGAGGGTTGCAAGTGTAAAAGCCAGCATGGGCAGGAAAAATCTGTGAGACTCTTAACCTCTGACTGACCACTCAAAAGCTGCAAGCGGAGCTGTGGCTAGAATGGTGGAGCACTAGCCTCGAGTTAATAAAGCTAAGGGACATTTGAAATCTAAAATTCTCCAACCTCTCAAAGATTGGAGCACTGACATAATTCCACTGGTGGAAAATTCCACTCCTGACGTCACGAGACTGGTCACAGTCTGAATGCCCGAGCACTAAAAATATTGTGTGCATTGCCTGTAGGCTGTGGGTATAGATTTCCTGCTTAGGCAAGGGTCTCATTTCTAAGATATTTATTTAGTACCAGTCCTGGGGTTTGAACTCAGGTCCTGGGAGCTGTACCAGAGCTTTTTTTTTTTTTTTTCCTCAAGGTTAGTGCTCTGTAACTTGAGTGACAGCTTAATTTTTTTTTTTTTACTTTTTGGCGGTTTATTGGAGATAAGAGTGTCACAGAGGGCTGCAAAGGTGGCTCAGTGGTAGAGTGCTTGCCTTGCATGCATGAGGCCCTGGGTTCGATTCCTCAACACTATATAAGCAAAAAAAGCCGGAAGTGGCGCTGTGGCTCAAGTGGTAGAGCACTAGCCTTGAGCTGAAGAGCTGAGGGACAGCGCCCAGGCCCAGAGTTCAGGCCTCACAAGCAATCAAAAAAAAAAAAAAAGTCTCAGACTTTCCTGCCTGGGCTGGTTTCAAGCCACAGTCCTCAAACCTCAGCCTCCTGAGCAGCTGGGATGACAGGTGCGAGCCACCGGCGCCCACCTTTTGGAATCATTTATTCCCATCCATCAGTCTAAATTTATAGATTATCCAACCAAGTCCACAGTCATGTTTGGGGTTTAACTCAAGGTTATCTGGAGGCTTCTCACACTTAAAAATAATCCTTTAATTTACGAAAGCCAAGTTGCTTTAAAAAAAGGAAAGTAGGGCAGTTCAGCGAAACACATTAGGCCTTCATTTGTGGCCTAATAATAAGCCAGAAGTTTTCCCTGCCCTAAATTAGACAGCCTCATTAGTGAGCTGGTTTTCGGTTCCCAGGAAGCCATGGAGCGGAGCTCCGAGCTAGAGGCCTGTTCCAGCCCTTCTCACAAAGAGGCAGGGGTGCTGCTAATCCAGCTCCCCAGCGCTGCTTATGTGGGAAAGGAGAGGAGGTTCCCTGCCTCCCTGCCTCCCTGCCTCCCTGCCTGCCTCCCTGCCTCCCTCCCTCTCTCCCTCCCACTCTTCTATACTGGGCAGCCAGCCCTCTATCACTTTGAACCATAGCTCCACTTCTGGCTTTTCAAAAAAAAAACAATTATTGGTGATTCGTTGGAGATAAGACTCTCACAATTTCCTGCCTGCGCTGGCTTCAAACTGTGATCCTCAGATCTCAGCCTCTTGAGTAGCTGCTAGGATGACAGGCTTGAGCCACCAGTGCCTGGCTTCTGGGTCTTCATTTCTATACTGTTAGTTTGCATGTAGTTTGTGTGTCCATACCACTAGAGGTGTGTGTGTGGGGGGCGGGGGAGAGTGAACTCAGGGCCTGGGAACTGTCTGTCCCTGGGCTCTTTGCTCAAGGCTAGTGCTCTGTCTACTTCCAGATTTTTGGGGTCAATTAGAGATAAGAGTCTCACAAATGTTTCTAGCTCGACCTTACTTGGAACTGCGATCTTCAGATCTCAGCCTGAAGAGTAGCTTGGATTACAGGCGTGAGCCACCCACACCCAGCTTAGCATAATTTTTTTTCTATGTCTTCTGGCACCTGGGTGGGCACATAGAACATTCTAGAGGCCGATGCATTGGTGTGCATTGGTTGGCTGGGTATCCTTCACATGGTGGAATGCTCCTCCCTCTGCTGACCTTGACTTTGACCTTCTCTGGTCCTCAGGAGCATTGCTGACGGTGGTTGTGCTCCGGCAGTTCCTCTGGGATGGATCTACCACCAGCAGCGCCCAGTCCTGCTTCTTCCCTCTTCAGTCATGCCTCCCCACGAGTGGCCCAGTCCCAGATGACTTAATGAACTGGGTGAGCCTTCGGCAAGGCCAGTCACCCTGAACGTGATCTCAGAAGCAAAGGCTCTGGGGCAGCTGGGCGGAAGCCTGAGGCAGTCATGTCTGAAGATGTATAATAGTAACATTTTACGTTATCAGTAAATTAAACATTCAGAGTCGTCCTTGTAAAGGATGGAGAATCTCTGAGGACCTCAAACCAAGAAAAACTGCCTATCGGGCTGGGAAGGTGGCTCAGTGGTAGAGCGCTTGCCTTGCATGCATGAGGCCCTGGGTTCCATTCTTCAGCACCACAAAAGCAGGAAAAAAAAGCCGGAAGTGGTGCTGTGGCTCAAGTGGTAGAGTGCTCGCCTTAAGCTGAACAGCTGAGGGACAGCGCCCAGGCCCAGAGTTCAGGCCCCATGACTGGACCCCCCCCCAAAAAAAGAAAACCTGCCTATCCAGGCGCAGGCATTAATATCAGCTAGATGTGGGGGGGGGGGCATGGGAGGAGCAGTAACTGTCAGGGTCAACCACAATTAAGAGATACAGAGCAGCCTACCCTGGCCTGAGGCAGAGGTTCTCACCCCCAGCTCTAGCCATTCTGGAACTGCTGCTTTCAGACAGCCAGGAAGAATTGAATTAATTGGTCTGTGGTTGGGCATCAAGATTTGTAAAAGTACCCCAGGGGATTCTAATGTGTAACCAAGGGGGCTACCGTGGTCCTAGGAGAAGCCTTGGGCAAGGCATAATTACATTTAAGGCCATTTGAATTAATTTATTTACAAGGGAGGGGAAAGGAGGAGGGGGACTAACCTTTAAAGTGCAGTGTGCTAACCCTCCAGGGATTAGAACAATCAGCTAATGTTCACTGAAAGCTTTTTGGAGTCTGGGCTTTGTGCTACCCACCTGTACTCTATCCTTATCTTTTTTTTTTTTTTGGCCTTCAGGGCCAAATTTAAGCCCCCTTCCCCCTCCCCCAGCTGTCCCTGAGCTTTTGTGCTCAAGGCTAGTGCTCTATCACTTTGAGCCACAGCCCCACTTCTGGTTTTCTGGTGGTTCACTGGAGATGAGAGTCTCCTGGACTTTCCTGCCTGGGGCTGGTTTTGAACGGTGAGCCTCACATCTTAGCCTCCTGAGTAGCTAGGATGACAGGTATGAGCCACCACTATCTGGCTCCATCCGTACCTTGACATGATAGGTCTTCCTTTCAGCTTACCAGTGAGGAAAACTCAGAAATTTGCCTGAAGTCATGTCAGTGAAAATCAATTGAGGTACAGATGCAAGTTTCCCAGAGGTCATCTGTGTGGGGACCATCTTTAAAGGCTGCCTGTAGCCCCCGCTCCCCAGCGCCATCCCTATCCACATGCTTGGCCAGTGCTTATGGACATGGCCACAGATGTCCCTGCTGGAGGGGACTGGGATGAGGGGCTCACCAAAGCAGAACTTCTGTTCTTCAGTCCTACTAGGAAGATGGAGAATTCCAGAATTCCAGGATCTGGTCTATTAGCATGGCCCATTTCCCCAGGCTTCTTCCGGGAGCCTGCGCCCTTCCCTGTTCAGGCTCCGGGGAGAACTGCAGGGCTTGACGAGGAGATGGGAAAACCCTCGCAAAGGAGCTGCTGCTGGCTGTCTGCAGAAAGACTGGGAGTTGGTTGGGCAAAAAGTGCAGGTGGCAAAGGCTTGGTTGGAGAGTGTGGCTCTGTTTACATAGAGCCTTGGAGGGGAGGCAGGAGCATTCAGCAAGGGTTGAACTCAGGGCCTGGACCGTGTCCCTTGGCTTTTTCATTTAAGGCTGGTGCTCTACCACTAGAGCTACAGTTCCACTTCTGGCTTTTTGCTGCTTCATTGGAGCTGAATCTCATGGGCTTTATTGCTCTGCTTGGGCTAACTTTGAACCCCAGTCCTCAGGATCTCAGCCTCCTGAGTAGCTAGGATTACAGGCGTGAGTCACTGGCTCCTGGCTTCTGAAGATTTTTTGATCAAAGTGATTTTGATGTTCACAAAATCATTGCAGGCAAGGAAGTAAAATGGTTCCTTGACTAAAAACTAGCCACGATGTTGGGAGCGAAGAGTGATTATACTAAGAGACACGAATGTTATTCATTTCCGGTGGCCGTGCTGGGTTGTTTGCTCTGTTATTTCCTAGCTCTGATCTATTTTCATGGAGGCACAAAAAGCACTTGTGCACTTGGGGATTGGATTTCGTGGCTGTGCCCGTTGTCCGAGTTACCTTTGTGATTTCCTGGCTTGCACAGAAAGATTGGGGCAAGGCCTGGTCCTTATCGCATGTCAGCTGACGAGATCAGATGGAGCCTTTTCCAGGCCCAAAATAGACCCTGGCCGAAGTGTCTTACAGCCCCAGGGACACTTCACATACTGTCTGTGATGATTTTATGAATAAGGCCCTGGCATGTCTTTTAAATGTTCTAGCTTCGGACCGTTTTTTTCCTATACAGAAGATGAATTATTTATGAGAACAGGCATGTGTATCTTGCGATGAGCTGGCCCGCCCATGTCACCTGCCCGGGCCGGCAGTGCAGGCCGACGCTCCTCCTGAACCTGAGGATCGAGGTTCAAAGCCAGCCCAGGCAGGAAAGTCAATGAACCACCCCACAGCCAGATCCGGAGCTGTCGCTCCAGGTGGTGTGGAGAGGAAAAGCCCGGGGGCAGCGCCTGGACCCCAAGCCCAGGCTGAGGACGGGTGCGCAAAGCGTACAGCGGGGGACACAGAGGCCCGCAGGAGGCCC
>NW_012267231.1:4583833-4612787 GCF_000151885.1 Dipodomys ordii | reverse complement strand
CGGCCACCCCCGGCCACCCCTAGGTCCCCCGGGCCACCCCCGATCCCCCGGGCCACCCCCAGGTTCCCCGGGCCACCCCCGGCCACTCCCGGCCCCGGCCCCAGGCGCTCACCTGTCTACCTTGGGCACACAGTTTTAGCAATTCTTTTCCCTCCACCAGCTCCGTCCGCCAGCCTGGGCCCTTCAGTCTGTGTCTATCCGTCCGTGTCTGTCTGTCAAATTATTATTATGGTTGTTGTTGTTGTTAGTTTGGCTTGAACTCAAGGCCTGGGCGCTGTCCCCACGCTCTACCACTTGAGCCGCAACTCCACTTCCAGCTCTGGAGGTTAAGGGTCTCACAGGCTTTCCTGCATCCTGCTGACTCCCAACCTCCATCCTCACAGATCTCAGCCTCCTGAGTAGCTAAGACTACAGGTGTGAGCCACCAGCACCTGGCTAGAGATATATGTGTATGTATATGTATATCTATATATTATATACATGAATGATACTTGGTTCACAGCTGGGGAAACCCAGCGATCAAGGTAGGATGTGAATCAGGTTTGTCTAAATTTAATCTTGCTGCCGCTTCTCACGTGAGTCTCTAGCAATCCCTCCCTCTCTGTGCATGACTCTGTTTCAGTCTCTGTCTCTCCCCCTGACCCCCCGTTTTTTTCCTCTTTTACTGCCTCAGAACGATGTTTCTACAGGGGTCACCCTCGGACACTTCTTTGACTCCTGGGGTGGGCACTAGGCTGGGTGATGTTAGTGACCCTTGGTGGCCTTGGTGACTTACAGGGGCACAAGAGGTCTTGCTGGCCAGCTGGAAGGTCGCCCAAGGTCAAGGAGAAAGTGGGGACTTTGGACAGTCCCTGCAGTGGGGGGTGTGGGGGGACTGGGCAGACCACAGGGAAGGTGAGCTGGCCACTTTCCTGGTGCTCAGAAAGCCTGTTTTTGTAGGGTATGAAACACATCCTGTGGTCGGGCCAGCCTGACCCCAGCCATGGCCACACTCCGCACTGGGGAGTCTGATAGACACGGAGGGTCTGGTGCGGGGCTTGCTCGAGGAGCAGAAACCAGATGTGGAGAGGTTTACTCTCAAGGAGTGAATCCGGGCTTGTGGGATCAGATGCCAGTGGTCTGCATGAGAGGGGCGAGGCGTGTGGTCTGAAGCTCGCCGCCCCCCATCATTGTTCCCCCCTGTGTCTGTCTCTTTGTTCATTTCCTCCCCACCCTGTATCTTCTTTCACTCCTCTGCTGAAGAACTTCATACTCTGAGCTCCTTGTGTGTGGCATTCTGAGCTCCCTGCGGTCCACCTCCGGCCCAGTTCCTACTTTGCATCTTCCAGTCACAGAGGCACAGAGAGACTCTTGGGTTCTTTTCTTTTTGCCGGTCCTGGGGCTTGAACTCAGGGCCCGGGTGCAGTCTCTGAGCTTCTTTTGCTCAAGGCAAGCACTCTACCACTTGGAGCCACAACACCATTGCCGATTTTCTGGTGGTTCATTGGAGATCAGAGACTTATGGACTTTCCTGCCCAGGCTGGCTTTGAACTGCTTTCCTCCTAGCTCAGCCTCCTGAGTAGCTGATTAGGTGTGAGCCACTGGCGCAGGACTTCTTGGGGTTCTTTTCTGGCCTCCCCAGCCCCAGCCTTGTGCATGTGCCTCCCCCCCACCTGTTGTCCGCCATGCTGCATTATGATGTGGAACAGTCCAGCTCCTGCATTCGGCAGACAGCCCTGATGTGGGGGTGCCCAGGTCAGCCCTGTGCCCTGTGGGGGACCTGGCCCTCAGCAGAATCACCCCATCATTTATCCATTTGCCTCATTGTTCAGTTGGAAGCTATGAATGCCCAGAGGAGCCGGCAGCCCGGAGGTTTGAAGGCATCCAGCTCAAAATAGGCTGTGCCCGGAAGGCTGTGTGTCCTTTGTCGGAAGTTATTTCAACTATTTTGCCAGTCTGCTCCTTATTAGCTGTGGGGGGGGGGAGGGAGGCGGCAGCCTGTCACCAGATGTGAGGGGAATGTGGGTGCTGGGTTTGAGGTGGGAGAGCCACCCTCTGGCCTAGAAGGGGGTCCTTGTTGGCTGAAGGAAGGCGAGGCCATTTGGGAAGAAGCCAGGCAGGTTGGGCCTCCGCTGCCTTCCTGGCAGGTGTGCATGGGGGGCGTGGAGGGGGCTCTCTGGGTGAGTGGCCCCAGGAGCTTCTTATTCAGACAAAGATTGGAAACATTCCTCAGCTGGGAAGGGCTGGCTGGTTCCCAGCTCCCAAGTGCTGCTTTTCACTTGGGAAAGCTGCAGCTACCAGAGTGGAACACGGCATTGCTGGATTCTAGGCCATTCTGCGGGTCAGCGTGGTTCAGGCAGGGCCGGCGGCTGGGGCCCGTTCCTCTAGAGTGTGCCGACTGTCTGTCTCCCTGGGCCTCCTGGGTTCTCTCTGCTGGCCAGGCTCCACAGGTATGGGGCTCTCTAGCTCCTTAGTACACAGGTGCCTGGGCCTGAACATTCCTCGAGATGGACGGCCCAGGCCCAGTGAATGACCCACGTGCCGCCTCCTCCTTCCTCTTCGGAGTCACACGGCAGCCTCCAGGCTGGGTCTCCGGCTCTGTCTCTCTTCATTCTGTCCTTCCTTGTGTTTTGGGATGCTGCTCTCTTCTCCCCTGTTACACAGTGAGAGAATAGAGAAGCCACGTTTTGAGAGGTTGAGTTGGGAGTCTTTATTAAAAGGCCAGCGACTGCAGGCAGACCTGCCGCCAAGACCTGCAGCCCTGCAGCCCTGCGAACGCACTTACCACTGTCAGAAAACTGAGCCATGAGACCTGAGAGGAGAGAAAGAGCAGAAGAACAGTCCCAACAAACCAGATCAACCCCCGTGGAGACCGGAGGAGAGCCAGGAGACTGGACACAGGACACAGGACGTAGGACCTGAGGCACGGCGTAATGGTGTCTGAACTGGTCCAGGCCTAAATAGAGTCAGGTCAGGGGGCGGGGTCACAACCCAAGTTTGGCAGCCCCAGGAACCTATTGTCCGCCTCCCAGCCCCTGCATCTAGGAGCTCAGGTACCATGCCTGGCACCTCTGTCTAGGAATTCAGTCCCTGAGTCCACCAGCACCCCCGTGGGCACCCTCTCCCCCATGACCCTCCCACCATGCCCTCACCCCATTCATATTGTGGCGTGTCCTCCCCTGTTTCCTGGTCTGAGCAGCCTCCACAGCACACTGGGGGGGGGTTGACCCACACCTCCCCCCTCCGCGCCAGCCACATTCCCCTTCCCGAGGATGGGCTGGCTTTCATCTTAACACCTAGTGTGGCTCCCAGCAAGGGCTGGCATTTATTCAGGGTATTTTTAGCCAAAGAATGTTGGAGTTCCACGCGTCTCGCCTCGCCGCTGGTGTCACTCAGAGTGGGGTGTGGCCCACATGGGACACCAGAGGTGGGGGTTTGGGCCATGCCCTTTATTACTGTAAGGTAATGTGTGGCTGCATAAAAAAGGGCAGTTCCAGGGGCTGGGAAGGCGGCTCAGCGGTAGAGTGCTCGCTTCGCAGGCATGAGGCCCTGGGCTCGATTCCTCAGCACCACATAAGCAGAAAAAGCCGGAAGTGGCGCTGTGGCTCAAGTGGTAGAGCGCTAGCCTTGAGCTGAAGAGCCGAGGGACAGCGCCCAGGCCTAGAGTTGAGGTCCCATGACCAACCCCCCCCACCAAAGTAATAATAAAAAGGGCAGTCCCAGCCTTCTTGTTTGTTTTCCCCCAAGGAGGTCCCTTGTCAGACAATAGGAAAAATAAAGATGCAAAGGAAACTATTAACATAAAAAGCAGAAAGCATGTATTGTGGAGGAAAACATACAGGCATTTACTTATTTGTTGATTTATGTTTATCTTCAGTACTGGGGATTGAACTCAGGTCCTCACATGGCAAGCAGGCACTCTACCACCTGAGCCATGCCTCCAGCCCCTTTTTGTCTTGGTTACTTTCATGATTGGGGTCTTGATCTTTATGCCCAGGCTGGCCTGGGACTTCCATACTCCTGCCTGTGGGTCCCTGGGTTGGATGACAGGTTCTCACCACTGAATCCAGTCATTTGGTTGAGATGGGGTCTTTAGCATGTTCCTGCCTGAGCTGGTTTCTCACTGGGATCCCTCTGATCTCCCCAGGTAGCTAAGATTGCAGTTTTGAATTACCACACCTGGCAACATAACCAACACCAAGTATTATATGCCTCTCTCATGCTGCCCAGCCGATGGGCATGCTTTGGGACCTTGTTGCTCGTTCCTTCCTTCCTTCCTTCCTTCCTTCCTTCCTTCCTTCCTTCCTTCCTTCCTTCCTCCCTTCCTTCCTTCCTCCCTTCCTCCCTCCTTCCCTCCCTCCCTTCCTTCCGTGGGGCTTGAACTCTGGGCCTGAGTGCTATCCCTCAGATCTTCAGCTCAAGGCTAGCACTCTATCACTTGAGCTTTCTGTTTTCTGGTAGTTGATTGGAGAGAAGAGTTTCAGGGACTTTCCTGCCCGGGCTGGCTTTGAACCACGATCCTCACATCTCAGCCTCCTGAGTAGCTAGGATGGCAGGTGTGAGCCACTGGTGCAGGGCTGTATTTGTTTATTGTCTGCTAAGAATCTGTTTCCTCTTGTAACACTGGGGTTTGAACTCAGGGCTTTGCACTTGCTGGGCAGGTGCTATACACCTGACCCATGGCTCTACCCTTTCGCGTCACCTTGCGTGCATTCCCTTTAACTCAGAGAATATTAGTTTCTGTAATCAAACCAGTACCCTGCTGTGTGTGGAATAGGAAACTCATTTCTCCATGGCAGTGGCGTGGGGAGCTATCTGGCGAGGACTGGAGCAGAGGCCAGGGACGGCTGTTATCAGCTACCTTGTGACCCAGGGCTTTCCTTACAACACCTTTACCTCTGAGTCCTGGGAATTGTGTGCTGTCTTTTGGTGTCCTATGAACGGGGTGGCCAGAGTCCAGGGAAACTTGGCCACCACAAAACAGTGACTTTCCTTGGCCATTCTCCCAGCTCCACAGGCAGGCTCTGCCTCACGGTGAGTTTGGCCATTCACCCAGCTGTGTATACCAGCTTCTTGCTCCAAAATCTCTGTAAAACCCCACAATCTGAAAGGAGGGATGGAGGACATTGTCTGGTATCTATGGCCAAGGGTTCTGGTGGCCTGTCTGCCTGCCTGCCTGCCTGCCTTTTTTGCTGCTACTGGGGTTTGAACTCAAGGCCTTGTACTCAAGGCCCAGTGGGTACTCTACCACCTGGCCAGTGCTTCCACCCTGGCTTCTAGTTGGAAACCAAGCCTGGAAAGACTTTTCTGCCCAAGTTGACAGAGAAGAGATCAGAGTCTCTCAGCCTTTCCTGCCCACGGGCTGGCTTCGAAGAGCTGAGGTCCTCCTCAGATCTCAGCCTCCTGAGCTGAGGCTGCAGCTGGGGCTGCAGGTGTGAGCCACTGGCACCTGGTTTATGTTTAATTTTTTTTAAATTAAATTAATTTTTTTGTGAACATACTGTACAGAGGGGTTACAATTACATGGGCAGGATTGGTTTATGTTTAATTTTTATCTAAACACATGGGAGACGTGAATATGATACAAAAGCAATCTAGAATAGAGAGCATGTCCTTGATCCAGCTCTCCCCTCCACCCACACCACCCACAGAAACAAATGACAGCACCTAGGAAAAATAAGGGCTCTTACGTGGTTTCAAACTTGGGGGGGACTTGTACTCCCTTGGTGACATATGGTCGTGTCTGGTCAAGACTTGAGGGTGTAAGTGAGGGAATGTGAATGGAGTTAGTAGCAGTTAGAGGCAGGATGTGGCGCACAATTCTGCAGGGATTCTGTAGAGAATAATTCAGTCCCGCCAGGTGCCAGTGGCTCACGCCTGAAATCCTAGCTACTCAGGAGGCTGAGATCTGAGGAGGATCTGTTCTGCGAAGCCAGCCCCTGGGCAGGAAAGGCTGAGAAACTCTTATCTCCAGTGAAGCGCCAAAACATCCGGAAGTAAAGCATGCTAGCCTTGAGCAGAAAAGGCTGAGGGGCAGCGCTTAGGCACTGAGTTCAAGCCCCAGGACCAACACACACACACACACACACACACACACACACACACACACACACACACACACACACACACACACACACACACACACACACACACACACGAATTACCTAGCTTCCACATCAGCAGTGCTGGAGGTGAGAAACTCTTGGTCTGCTGGTTGCCCATGTGAGCAGTTACCTGAACTTTCCTGACACCCGTTTTCCGTCATTCATTAGAGCACTTGCTTTTGAGAAGTCTAGAATAAGACTGTCATCCTGATCTCTGGGTCCCCTTTAACCTGCCAAGTATCCTACTGCATTTAAAGAATGGGATTTTGCAAACAGATGTAATTTATCCCCAGCCTCTTGGTGTTGCTTTTCCTGTGAAGGACGTCACAATGGCCACAGTAACCAGACAGGTGTGTTGACTTACCTCCAAGGCTCTTTTAGACATAATTGGTGATCTTTGGCCCTAATGCATCTCCTTGGCATCTCAGATCCCGGATGAAGGAGGGGCCTGTGACTACTTTTATTAATGGTCCTGTTGAGAACCAGCTATCTGCTGCGGTTTCCTTTCTGTCAAACTGAAAAAGTCCCTCTTGGATTAACTTAGAGTCCTCTGCCTTACAGGGCTCTGATTTTTGTGTATGATTTGCATTTGGGCATCTTTGCAAACCGTGGACCTTCTGGAGACCCCAGACACCTCTCAGGCTAACTAGGGGTGGGGCTTGGAGGGGCTCCAGTATTGAGTTCGATAGAGATCCTGCTGGGAGACAGGGGCGGAAAATCCCTGGATGGGAGCAGAGAAATCTTTCTGGGTGATGCTGGATACTTCTTTTTTTTCATTGGTGTTGGTCATAAGGCTTGAATTCAGGGCCTGGGAGCTGTCTGTGAGCTTTGTGCTCAAAGCTAGCACTCTACTGCTTTGAGCCACAGCCCTGCTTCTGGCTTTCTGGTGGTTCATTGGAGATCAGAGTCTCACGGACTTTCCTGCCCAGGCTGGCTTTGAACCGTGATCTTCAGATCTCAGCCTCTTGCGTAGTTAGGACGACAGGCGTGAGCCACCGGTGCCCAGCTGCTGGGTACCTTTTGGTTACATGGCTGATATTTTGCCTCTAACTGCTTGCGAAAGAGAGTTCTGGAAGCATGCATTTAGAATCATGTTGGTATGACTTCATTTCAAACAAAATGTGTTCTTAATCTAAGGGCGATCTGCCAGGAATCTGGACCTGGTGTTTATTTTCTGGGGTGCGGAAGGAGGAAGCCGCTCTTGTTGACAGGTGTGGCTTAGAGGAAAGGCAGTGACCCATAGCTCGGGCTAGGTTATTCCAGCCCTGCGAGGCCCTGGTCCCTGTGACCTTTCTACACCCAAGGCTCCAGTGATCGCCTCTCGCTATCCCATAGCACAGAGGAGAGAACTGAGGCTCATGAGTGGAGAAGGGTCGTGGGTCTGCAGATACATAGAGTAGGATGTATGCTCAGGTGTTTGGGTTTAGCAGGCTGAGCCTTGGCCTTGTGAGCTGTCTCCAACACCCGGCCTAGCACTGAGGAGAAAACAACACTGTGTGTTTGCTTGCATGCTCACACACATGCATGTGTGCACATTGGTCCTAGGGTTTGGACTCAGGACCGGGGCAGTGCCTGAGCTTCTGTTGCTCTGCCACTTGAACCACGGGCTCCACTTCTGATATTATAAGTAAGAATCTCACAGAGTGGGCTGGCTTCCAACCTCCATTCTCAGATCTCAGCCTCCTGAGTAGGTAGGATGACAGATGTGAACCACCGGTGCCCAGCAAAAGGTGTGTGTCTCCAGGCATCCTGATCCCGCAGCTTCCAGGGTTCCTGTTGGTCGTTGTGCCTTTGTCATTGAATGGTTTGGATCTTCACGGCACGATTGCAAGCCCGTACAAAACCGTGCACATAGGCAGAAAGGCTGCGGGCAGCCCGTGAGGCACGGACACGTCTGCCCTCTCAGCAGCCACATGATTTCTCTGGGAAAGGTTCCCTGCCCTGGCACAGACCAAGTGGGTCCAGCCCTTGGCAAACACACCTGGCAGCTGTAGGCAGGGACTTGGGGCCCCGGGCGCCTCTGACAGCTGGGAGCCAGGCTGTGCTGACTTGGGGAAGGAGAGTTTACCTTCCCTCAGGGGTGGAGGGTGGGAAAGGAGCAGGTGGGACACAGAGCCCTGGAGTTACCAAGAAAAGCCCTGGGCCATGTGCTGGAAAGCTCTAGCCTGCCAGGGTCCGCCCACCTGGTTACCAGGGTGTCAATCAGGAGAGGATGGGAGGTGCAGCAGCTGCTTTCTGCAGTATCGGCTGGAATCTGGGCTGTACTGCCTAGGAAGAGAGAGATCAGGAAGGCGGGCACAGGGGTCCTGTGCTTGTCTCTGAGTCTGTCTGTGCCCACGGGCTGTTGCTCTGTTTCAAGTTTTCCTGAGGCAGCTGGCTTGACAGGAGTAAGCTACCACGCCCAGCTCTTTCTGTTGAGTGTCAGATTTTCCTTTTTTGTTACCCCTTCAGCTCCATCCTCCTGATCTGTGCCTCCTACACAGCTAAGATCACAAGCGTGTACTGCTGAGCCGAGCTGTAGGTTGAGATGGAGTCTCATCAACTTTGCTGCCTGGGCTGACAATCTTCTCAAGTAGCCAGGAGAACAGGGGATTTGCTGGCTGAAGCTGGTTGAAGATTTGCTATGTTGTAACAATGTTCTTGTCCTTGAGTCATTAATGAGAATCTGTTTCCTACATCCTGGCCAATAGTATTTTCAGAGGTTTTGACTTTTTTGTTAAATTGGTAGATGCAGAATGGAATCTCCCACGAGGGCTAGCTTTTCATTTCCCTTATTCCTTGTGAGACTTGTTTTTGTTTTTGGTTGGTTGGTTGTGAGGCTTGAACTCTGGGCCTGGGCACTATCCCTGAGTTCTTTTGTTCAAGGCTAGTGCTCTACCACTTTGAGCCACAGCACCACTTCTGGTTTCCTGGTGGTTAATTGGAGAGAAGAGTCTCACAGACTTTCCTGCCCAGGCTGGTTTAGAACCGTGATCTCCTGAGTAGCTAGGATTATAGGTGTGAGCCATTGGCCCAAGGCTTTTTTTTTTTTTTTTGTAATAGTAAATAATGCAGGGCCATTCATTTTCTTCACCCACAGTGTGGACTACTTGTTTTATATCCTTCAATAACTTTTTAATTAGACTATGGATCTCTATTACCAATATATAGCAACTTTCTACATGTATCAGGGAGGTTAGTTATAATTTGGAAATATTTTCCCCAAGTTTATCATTTGTCTCGACTTTATAATTGTTTTTATGTGCTTGATTTTTGTCATCATTTTGTTTTTTAATGGATTTTGGATTTCTCTTACATTTTCTCTACTTTTATGATTTCATTTTCAGCCCCAGCTAAATTACCATGATACAGAATGGCAGAAGTGGGCATCTTGTGGGTGGCTTTTTTTTTCCTTTTTAATCTTTCTTTCATGCTGAAATGCCACCTTTATTGCATACTGAGTTCTGGGGTAAATTTGGGTCTGTTCCTGATTCTCTATCCTGGGTGGGGGGGGAGGGGGGCATCTGATTGTTAATGCCCCAGCAGGTTGGTGGGGCTCTGCCTTGGTGTTTTTTGCCATTTGGGGAACCCATCCCCCCACTTCTGCTCAAAGTGGCTCCTAGGGTATTGCCGATTTCCCCTCCCTCATCCCAGGCGATTGGGAACCAACTTGTCTCCCTTCGTTCCTCACAGAAACCTGTATTGCATTCAACTGGGATCTTTTAGCTGGAGAGGTTTTGTTCTCGCCCTCCTTTTGTGGAGCTTGCTTTTGGTCTCAGCAGGCGCTGGCTGGCAGCCTGGGTAACTTCTTCCCAGGTGAGCTCCCTGTCCTGGGCGAAGAGCTTGGGTTTTGGAGTGGGCCACACCTGGGTTGGAGGCCCGCTTCCCAGAGCAGGCCCCTCAGTGACCACTGGCCCAGGTGTCCTCCCTGGATCATAGCGGTGCCTTGGCACCTGTGGGCTGGTGGCTGTGATGGGGTCCCACGTGCACCTCTGGGGGGTGCGGGTAGGCCGGCACGGTGCCGCTGTTAGCCATGGCCCCAGGGGAGAAGATGGTGTTGGAGGCCTGTGTTTGGGGGCCTCAGGAGTCAGGGCAGCCTGGGTGGGGTGTGTGTGTGTGGGGAAGGCCTCGGGAGAGGCTGAGAAGGGCTGGAGGATCTGCCCAGAGCCCCAACCCCAGCTGGGAGGGCGGGGAGAACGAGATTATTGGGGGGGGAAGGGGAGTTAATGGTGTGTTGGGAAATATGGCCCAAGGGAGGGCAGGGCTGGGACCCCAACCCCAGTCTCTCAGGGTCTACATCTGAGGACGGCCCCAGGAGAGAACAAGGCTTGCTTTGTCTATTTTTGTGCGGGAGGCAGGAAAGGAAGGCCTCTCTCCCAGCTGCCAGCCGGCCCTGGGCTCCTGCAGCCCCGGTTTTGCTCACGCAGCACTCCTGCTGGTTGGAGACCCCTTTTCTCGTTAGAAAGATTCTTTGGGTAAACAAACTGTGGCTTGGGAATTACATTCAAAGCCAAAAGATCTCTCCCTCTCCCCTGTCTCCTCTCCCCTCTCCCTCTCCCCTCTCCCTTCTCCCTCTCTCCTCTCCCTCCTCCCTCTCTCCTCTTCCTCTCCCTCTCTCTTGTTGGTGATGGGGCTTGAACTCAAGGGGCCTGGGCACCGTCCCTGAGCTCTTTTCTCAAGGCTAGTGCTCTGCTGCTCCAACCACAGTGCCACTTCCAGTTTTATGGTGGTTCATTGGAGATAAGACTCATGGGAACTTTTCTGCCTGGGCTGACTTTGAACTGTGATCCTCAGATCTCAGCCTCCTGAGTAGCTAGGGTTATAGGCAAGAGCCACGGGTGCTGTCTGTCTCTGTCTCTCTCCCTCTCCCTCCTTCCCTCCCCCGCTCAGGGATGGAACTCAATTTGTCTCACATTTGCTAGGCAGGCATTCTGCCACCTGGGCCACGCCCCCAGCCCTGTATGCTTTAGTTTGTTTTTAAGAGGTTTTCACTTGCTTTTGGTAGGTTCTCACACTTTTGTCTGGGCCTTTTGTGGACTATGCTCTTT
Source organism: Dipodomys ordii (assembly GCF_000151885.1). NCBI lineage: Eukaryota > Metazoa > Chordata > Mammalia > Rodentia > Heteromyidae > Dipodomys > Dipodomys ordii. Next base: position 4,601,677 of record NW_012267231.1, on the reverse strand, counting down.
CTGCCTCCACCTCCAGCTTACCGATGTGAACCACCATGTTTGGGAGATGGCCTATTGCTGCCTTTTCCCCTGGGCTAGCCTCAAAACCACAACCCTCCTGTCTGCCTTCCACATGTCAGGGAGTACAGGGGCACGTCCCCGTGCCTGGCAGAGCGAAGGGAGTTTGAACGTCTTTCTCTTGTTAGAAGCCGTCTGCTCTGCTCTAGCTGCCCGGCTCCACAGGCTGTAGCATCATGGGCTGTGACCCCAAGTCTGACCCCATACCTGGGGTCTCAGGTAGCTTCAGGTAGGGCTTCAGGTAGTCCTAGCTAGTGGGAGGGCTCTGTCCCCCCCACCCCCGGGGTTGCCCTACTACCCCTGAAGGGACCCCTAGAAGATCTCAGATGCTCTCTGGACTGGTGGCCTTTTCCTGTTTCTCAGGTCTCCGTCCTGGTGTTTGTCTTCTGGAAATCCTGTCCACAAAGTGTCAGGCTACTGTCAAGGAGTTGAAGCTGGCGGGACTTAACAATGTTAGAGGAAGTGGAAAATTGCATCCGTGTGTGTGTGTGTGTGTGTGTGTGTGTGTGTGTGTGGCTCACTGTGAACATGTTACAGAAATCCCCGGATGGAGTTTGTTCTTATGGCAGATTCTTTAGTCCACGTGTGACAGAAAACCTGGCCCAGACTCACTCTGGTAGAGGAGGTGGCTTTTCCCTTTTCAGGGAGGGGCTGGCCGCACAGCGGGGTTGGGGCTCAGTCCTTCCCCCTCTCTCCCCACTCTTTCAGCTGACTTTATTCTTTGTGTCTAGAAGATGGCAGGATGGTATCTCAGGGTCAGTGGGCAGGGAACCCATTGGCCCCCATTCCACATTTCCTACCAAAAGATGGCTAGCTCTGATTGGCCATGCCTTCCTCTCTTCTGCCCTGTTATTGGTTGACTAATGGGTTGCAGTGTTTTGATTGGCTCAGGCTGAGCATCTGTTTCCTAGCCACAGGTGATTGGCTCTCTGATTGGCTATGCCTTTCCCACCTGTCCCCTACTGTTGGTTGACTGGCTCAGACGTAATCCTGCTGGCGCTGGAGAGGTAGTGCTGGCTTGGAGGCTCCAGGTGGCCAATGGAAGGGCCCCCAGCATCCAGCGAATGCTGGATTGGCTCCATGCCCAGCGCCTGCCCCGCTCGAGTCACACTTAAGAGTTCTCAAGAGCACCTTTCTCTTCCAGATTTGGAAAGAGGTTAAAGAAAACCCGCAAGTATGACATCATCACCACCCCGGCCGAGCGTGTGGAAATGGCCCCTCTGAACGAGGAGGACGACGAAGATGAAGACTCCACAGTATTCGACATCAAGTACAGGTGCGAGGTGGGGACCCAGGCTCCGGAGGACCTGGGCTCCGGTGGGTTGGTGGGGGAGGCTTAGGCCTGGCGCCCGTGTATTCTGTCTCCAGTTAGGCCTTGGGCCTTGGGGAGGGGGTTGCCGATGAAGGGACCTGCTCTCACCCTCCAGAGGGATGCTGCTCCAGAGGTGTCTTGTTTCTCTGCCCTGATGATAATGCTAAGTTTGCTTTAAGGACAGAGGAAGGCTTTGAACTGCCATCCTCAGACCTCAGCCTCCTGAGTAGCTAGGGTGGCAGGCTTGAGCCACTAGTGCCTGACATGCGTTAGGTTTTGGTATGCACTGCTGTGTTCCGTTTGTGGATTGGCAGCTACTCTCCCGTGGGAGGGGTCAGTAAGCTGCCGCTGCAGGGTTCGCAGCAGCCCCCTGCCTGTTTTTGTACGGTGGTGTCAGTCAGCTGTGCGTTATAATAACAGAATACACCAAGGCGGTCGACTTGAAAGGAGAAACGGTTTATTTTGGCTCACATTTTTGGAGTTTCAGCCACAACTAAGTGGCCCTGTTGCTTTGGGCCTATGGCCAGGCAGCACATCGTGGCGGGAACACACGTAGGAACAAGCCCTTCTCCCCCATCCTGGAGACAAAAGAGAGGAAAGCCACTGGGATCCCCCAATCCTCCCGGGACCCAAAGATCTCCCACCAGGGCCCTTGGTTAAAGGGTCCATCGCTGCCCAGGAGCGCCAGATCCATCTATAGCAACAACTCAGGAGCCCAGGCTGGTTTCCTCATTTGATGGATGGGAAAAGAATCAGAGGTAGGGGCATGACAGTTCATGAAGCATGCAAGTTAGCTGCCATCCAGTTTCAGTGCCCATAAATAAAGTTTTATTGGGACACAGCCTGCCCAAGCATCTTGTACCACCCATGGCTGCTTTTTTGTCCCAACAGCTTGGTCGAGAGAATGCAAGGCCTATAAAGTCTACAATGCTGACTCTTGGGACTTTTACTAGAACGGTTTGCTGTCTGTCCCCAACACCGGTAGAGGAGCCAAGAAAGAGGGGGTCCAGGGAGAGAAGAGGTTGTGCGCCGGGGGCCTGTGTGCAGCACAAGGGAAGGGGCCTGAGTTGGGAGCTGAGGGAGGAAGTGCAGTGTGTCTTCGAGACAGCGTATTCAGAGGCCCTGAGGCTGGGAAGATGTTTTCTCTGTGGCAGGACCCCGGGAGGCAGGCGTGACAGTGTGGCTGCTGGGGAGCGCTCAGGTGGCTTGTCCCGGGCTGGCTGGTGTACTGACTCTTCTTCTCCCCCACTTCTCTTCTTATTTTTTTTTCCAATTGTTTTTTTTTTCAGGTAAAACCTGTCTTCCAGGATGTCGGCGTCCTGCCCGGGGTGCTTGGCGAGCCGCGGTGAAGGATCTGGGCGCTGTCCTCTGTGTGGTGTACGCTGGCGCCGCTGCGTGTGGCTCAGAATGTCACCGTCAGCCGGTGCAGGGGTCAGCACACCAGTCACCGCTGCCGCCACCACCCTTCAGATGCCCTGGTGAAATCGCCTCCTCCTCCTCCTCTTCCTCCTTCCTGTGGGGTGAAGGGTAGAAACAGTGAAGGCTGTGACATGGAGGACCCCACGTCGAAACCCAGCCGGGGCAGCCGCCCCCTGCCACCTCCTGAGCCTCTGCCTTCCCCGTCCCGCCCGGGCTGCCTGGCTTGGGTTCTGGCTTTCTCTTGGTGACATTGTAAGCCCTGGCGTTCCCCTCACCCCCTCCCGCTGCGCAGACACGAGTGTGGCTAGACACAAAGAATTTCAGGTATCAGGGAACATGTGTGTGTGTGTGTGTGTGTGTGTGTGTGTGTGTGTGTGTGTGCGCGCGCATGCGCGTGTGTGTGTGTGCGCGCGTGCATGTGTGCATATGATATATCAAGGGACTGGAAGCACTGGGTAGTTGTTTTGGGCTTAGCTAATGTTGATGTGGTGTGTTGGTGTTCTCAGTCCTGTCACTGTTCTGTGTCGTCTTAGAAATGCAATTACATATATATAGTTATATACATATAACCAGGGTTATTTAACGAGCGGTGGCTTGGCTGACTGATAAAAGGGCCATTGTCAGGGGTCCTGTCAGATGTTAGTGCAGGCCGACTGGAAACCTCTAGAACGTGTGTGTTTGTGTGTGTGTGTGCGCGCATGCCGTGTGCATGTTCACGAGTGCATGTGTGTGCATGTTCGCGTGTGCATGTGTGTGCACGTGCGTGCGTGCATTGTGTGCACACATGTGTGCGTGTTCCTGTGTGCGTGTGTGCACACCTCCTCCCTGCCCCAGGAACCTGCAAGTTTTGTAAGGCCTCCTGTTGAGCCTCTCTCAGATTGTGGTAATTTCTGGAAGCAAGTCGTGCCTTTGTGGCCTGCGAGGTGGGGATGGGAGGGGGCTCTCGTGACCTAAGAGAGGTGGCTTTGATTGGCCATCCATCCTTTGCTTTCTGATGTTGCTTCACGGGTTGTGTTTTTGCCTGTTTATTGCCTTAGGATGAAAACTCCTGTTTTCCTGAGAGGAGCTGTTGCACTTGTAATCCCCGGGGGGGGGGGGAGGGGAGGGAGGCTATAGGAGGATAGTGATTTGAGGCCAGCCCAAGCAAACCATTCATGAGACCCCTATATCTCAGCAAATACGCCAGGTGCTGTGGTTCATGCCTGTAATCTCAGCTATGTGGGAGGCAGAGGTAGGGGATCTTGGTTCAACAGCTGTGGTGGTGGCGGCGGCGGTGGTGGGAGGGGAGGAGAAAGCAAGATTTTTTAATCTAAAAACAATAATAAGCCTAAGCAGGCTGGGGGTGTGGCCCATGGCTGCCTGGCAAGTGTGAGTATGAGGCTATGGGTTCAAATCCTGGGACTGCCGAAAGACGCAGGCTTTCATGAAAGTGCTGGCCTGGCCCTAGGCCTGGGCCTGGGTGCTCACTGGGTCCAGCCAAGGACGAAACTCAAGAACAGCAAGACTTGGAGCAACCCCTCCATCCCCCGCTCCCTGCCCAGCCCATCTCCCCTCACCCCCCACCCCGGCTTCCCTTCTCCCCCCCCCCCCGCTGGGGGTGGGGCTGGGGTACCCACCACCTGGAGGCTGAGGCCGCATCAGGTCCTGTGCCACGCACCCTCTGCTCTGGAGCCCTGGGTCTGCCTTGGGCGTCCTAGGCCTCAGCTGACCAGAGGAGAGGACCAGACTCCTCTCTGCCTTCCGTCCAAGCCGCCCCGCAGTGTCCCTTCCAGATCCTTCGTGGAGACTCCGCCCCATGGACTCTACAATAAAGACGCTTCTGGAGCGGAGCGGGCCTCTCTCTCTTGCGCTGGCTGTGTTTGCTGGTAGAGGCCAACGCGGTGCTTTCTTCCTTGGGGACACAGGAGACAAGGCCTGGTGGAGTGGGGGTGGGGAGCCCGTGGCGGGCCTAAGGGTGTGTGTGTGTGTGTGTGTGTGATTTACAACAAGGCTTAGGGCGAGCCGTGCTTTACAACAAGGCACTTCAGTTGGGCAGAGCTGAGCCTGTTTCGAGACCCTTGTGTTTTAGGTGGGTGCAGAGAATATAGACCCAGTCATGTCAGAAACTACCACCTTCCCTTGGCCCCTGTCTGGCCTGGCTGAAGCCACCATTAGTCTGAGTTGGATTTGCCCAGGCTGGATCCACCCCTAAGTGGGTAAAAGCCAGAAAGGAAAGCTGGCTTCAGCACCAGGGCATCATCTACTTGACTCTTCCTGTTCTGTGCCAATCTGGGGCTTGAACTCAGGGCCTGGGGTGCTGTCCCTGGCTCTATTTGCCCAAGGCTATCATGATACCACTTGAGCCATAGCTTTGCTTCCATTATTTTGCTGGTTAATTGGAGATAAAAATCAGTAGACTTTCTTTCCCCAAGCTGGCTTTGAACCTTGATCCTCAGATCTCAGCCTCCCGAGTAGCTAGGATGACAGGCGTGCGCCACCGGTGCTCAGCTTCATTGTAGTCTCTCCTCTACCGCTGAGCCTTTCCTGCTGTGCTCACCACGAGGCTTGAGCAAGGCTGGGGGTGGGGGGGTGTAGGGTGAGCCGAGGGCTGGCTGCCTGTTAGTTTTGGGGATTCTGTGGGAACCCTCATCCCCTTCTACTTCTCTCTACACACAGTCTTGTCTTCTGTATGCCTGCACTCATTGTGTTGTTATTCACCCTGGGTATGTGTGTGTTGGGGTGGGGGAGAGCAGGAACATGGGGTGTGGTGTCCCCTTTAGAAATGAACCTGAAATCCCATTTGTATATGATGTCCTCATTCTTCAGGGAGATGCTTGGGTTTGCTGTCCAGACTTTGCCTCTCGGGGCCCGCCCAGGAGAAGGGCACCTTGGGGGTGCCACTGCCCCCAGCGGGGGAGGGGTGGGGAGGGCTCTGTCACCAGCATCAGCACAGAGAACTGAGACTCAATGCTCCTCAGGCCTCTCCGGGGCCTCCCTCCCCCCCCAGCCGGCCGACATCTCCCCTCCCCGAGCAACGCCGTCAATTCACACGTGCAGGCTCTGCTCGATGATAGGCGTGAGCCCGGCGGACAGCCCTGCAGGGCCGTCACGCGCTTCCTCCTGCTTTTGTTTACGTGCGGCTGGTGTACCGAGCACGCGGCTTTCGGAAACCTGTGCCTTTCCCATTATTGTCCGGAGCCAAATAGGCCAGCAAACACTGTGGCACCCGAGCCAGACTCGTGCCCAGCATAGGCCAAGAATGGGTTCAGCTGGTCCGAGAGTCGACGTGGGGTTGCGCCCTGGAGGAACGGTTCCCCGGGCGCCCCGAGCTCTGGTCTCAGGACCCCAACAAGCCATCCGTGTGACCCCACCGTGGGACCTGGCCATGTGACCGCAGGCTGTTTGCTCTGGATAGATTATCCGTGTCTTCCCTTCTTTCCGCTCACCAGCCATGTAGCAATGAGCGTTAGGATTCTTTTCTCCGTATTATTAAGCCTTTTTGATTTTTTATTTTTGAGACTATTGCTGATTCAGTTGTCTCGACAGTCACCCCACTGCCTCCCCCTCCCCCCTCCCCCCCAGCTCCCTGAGGCCTTGGTTTACCTTCCCTGTCCTTTCTCCTCTCTTCACTTGAGCTAGTGGGCAATAAGTTATGGGGAATGTTCTGGAATAGAAAGTAAAGAACAGGAACCTTGTGTTAGCAGCGCACAAAGTAGCTAATGAAATGGAATAATCTCCTCGTGCTAGGGATGGGGGTGGGGGTGGGGGATGGTTCTATATTTTTCCATCCTCTGAGGGCCCCACGAAGGTGAGATACTGAATTCTCAGCTTCCTCCTAGGTGGGAAGAAGGGCCCCCCACCATGCTCTGTGTGTGTGTGTGTGTGTGACCCCCTGTGATTGGGGAAGAGCAGCGGGAACCATGGTGAGCCTGCTGGGTTCAGGCTGAGGGAGGGTCGGGGAAGTTGAGCTCTGTCCGGAGCCCGTTTGTGCTTTACTGATGTGCATGCTGTGCAGTCATCCTGACCCATGATCGCCAGCTATTTATTGAGCTCTTACTGTGTTTCAGGCTTGGGACAGGAACACTGCCAGATTCTGAAGGGACTCATGCATAAGCCAGAATCCAGCTCTAATGCTTGCTGCCTGTGGGACAGGGGTCACAAATGACCCCCCCTTCCTCATCTGTCACCTCAAGTCCAGCAGTGCCTGGCTGGCCCAGGTGTGTTCATGCCTTCTCACCCTCCCCTCCAGCGCACAGCAGATGCTGCAGAGTGGCTTCTGCTACATTACCACTTCTGCCTTCTGGGGGAGGAAGCCGAGGCCTTCGTAATGAACCCGTCCCGTCCCTTGGCTAGCGGTGGGCTAACCAGTGCTCAGCGCCCCGTGCCACCCTGCTACACTACACCTAGGGCTGGGTCTGTCTGTGTTCAAGGTCAAGAGGCCAGATGTGCAGGGGGTGTGGACAAGGGCTCAGCCGGGTCCACTGGGTTCTTCCAGAGGTAGAGAAAGAGAGAATGCTGGGGGGCGGGTACTCGTGCCTGCCCTAGGTCCTCTTCCCTCTGGGCAAAAAGCCTGTGGAGTCCTCGGGTGTGGGCACAGAGGAAAATGGGAGGAGGAGGAGGAAGAGGCGGAAGAAGCTGCAGCAGAAGCGGCTCTCTGCTTCCCTGGGTGAACGCAGCGTCTCCACCTGCGTCTTTCGCAAGTAGGAAGGGTGAGGTCTCCGGGCAGTAGAGTCAGACTAGAATTGAGTGTGGTGTCCAGGGAGGGGTCCGTCCTCTGACAGCTTCCTCGGGCTGTCCTGCCCTCCTGTCCTGCACCGTGTGGTGTATGCCTGTCCCTCTGCGCAGGGAGGTCACGTGGCCTCGTCTCTCTTTCCACTTACTGCTATGAACGTTTCTTTGTGCACATTTCAATATTTGAAGAGCAAGTTTGGGGTAAACAAGATGCTTGGTCCTTAAGGAGCGGGAATCTGGGTTTGTGGGACCCCACCCCCTTCAATGCTTCTTTTTTTTTTTCTTGTGAGCATTTAAGCGTTCCGCAGAATATGTGTTCAAGGGGACCTGGGGCCTACAGAAGACCAGATCTGGGGTGAATTCTTCACTTATTTCCTAGCATCCCAAGTTAGGAGGAAATGTTTGTGACTCATTTAAATAGCAGAGTTTTGATAAGAAGTGTCTATTTTTTTTAAAGGATCTTTTTTAATTGGTGGAACTTTTGGAAGATATATTTATATAAAGAAGATAAAATAAACTATCCAAGATAAAATAAACTATCCAAGTAATACCAAGCCTAGGGTAGATTTCCTGGGAGCCTTGGTGTGTTCCCCCCCTCCCTCCCCCCCTGCAGTTCTGGTCCAGGTGCTGTGCTAATGGGAGGAACTAAAACAGTTTAATCTGTAGAGGATGAATACATCCCTGCCCTTGGGACATTAGAGAGTAAAGAGCCATGACAGGGCAGGGCAAGAGAGGGATGCGCTTCTGCCAGGACCACGAGCGACCTGTGCCCTCCCCGCCTGTCCCCGCACCCGGCCTCATATGACCTCGACTTTTTCACTTACTGCTATGCCTACTTCTTCATGCCCACATTTCAACATTTAAAGACAAAGCTTAAAAAGAACAGCGTGTCTTTGGAGGTTAGCCACTCGTGAAGAGACCGGTCTCTAACTAAACGTTAGAAGAAACCATGGGTGAGGCAGGTCTGCAGGAGAGATTCAAGACGCAAGACCCCAGGGGTGGAGTGGTGGTGGTGTCTGGGGCGGCTCCCAGACAGTCACGCAGACGTGCTGCGATCGCCTCCTTCCTTCATCTTTGTTCTTTCAGTATTTCAAGGCTGAAGCTTGGAGACCAGTTCTTCTCCAGGCCCAGCAAGACTAGACCGTGCCTGTGTTTTTTTCCCTAGCAGAGGGCAGTAACTATTGGCTCCACAAAAGGCAGCTGCTGTGTTCCCCCTCCACCACTGCAGCCCATGGCTCCCCGGGGCGCAGGGGGCTCTTTCCTCTTGGGGGAAAGTAGATTCTAGAGCCTGGAGGGGCCCCGCCAGGCAGGAAGATGCCTGAGGAATTGATTGTAGCATGAGTGCGCTGGAGCCTGAGGGCTGGGGGGGGTTGTCCCCGAGACTCTGGGCTTCTGCGTCCTCATACTATATGAGGGGGAGACTTGAACTTGGGGGGTTTATGTGAATTCCAACTGTTTGCACCCTGGGAGCAGAAAGGTGCTGGGCCTATCCTGGCTGACTGAGCCACCTGTCTAGGAGTCTTGAGCAAGACTCTGCTGGAGCCTTGGGGTTTCTGTCTGTGACTCCATCCCCCCCGCCTCCGGGCTGTGCACATGAGCCCCTGGAAAGTGGTCCGGGACGGGTGGACACTGGGGCTCAGGCCCAGGCCGAGAGGCGTGTGGTCACTGTGTGAAGAGCAGAGAATGAACTTGGCCAAGGTTAAAAAAAAAGGGCCTTGGCGTTCACAGCACAATGTTTTTGGGCGGATGCATCATCAGCCCAGTGACCAAGGGTCTCAGGAGTCTGAAAGCCTTGAACTTCACCCTGAACTTCAGCTTGAACTTCATACCTGAAGAGGTTTAGGAAGCGATCGTGGAGGGTGGCGACCCCCAGCTGGTTGGCGGGGGGTGGGGGTTGGGGGGAGGGTGAGAGCACGGGGCCTCTTCTGCTCTTTGAGGACCCTGCCAGAGAACACTGGAGCAGAGGGAGGAGGCTGCAGATGTGTACAGTAGTGGGAGGGGGTGCTGGGGGAGGGGGAGAGAGTTCCCAAGCGTCCTAGTGGAGGAGCTGGTCCAGGGCCGCTGACATCTCTGTCCTCATAGAGGCCCCCAGAGGCCCAGGCCACTTGGTTCAGGAAGGCACATGAGTGCCGACACCGGGGGGTCCTCATGCCCAGCAGATCATATTAACCGAGCCCGCCTGCGGCCTGAGATTCTGTATTTCTAACAAGCTCCCAGGTGGTGCCCAGGCTGGGGGCGGGGTGGACATGTTCAGGTTGTGCTCCCCTTACCCCCGGCATCGGGGCAACCCGGCTCCTCCGCCTTCTGAACTCTTAACCCTGTGGATCAGCCGTCACCCCGCCATCACCCTTGGCCCAATCACTCTGAAGACACTGTAACACTTCTGAATCAAAAGCCCTGTTGACCAGATGCAGATGTCCTGGCCAGAGGGTGTTATGCACGTGCCCCCCGCTGTGGTCCCAAGGGGGTGGGGGGAGGGGGGAACATAGGTAGAGTGACAACTGTGTATCTGAGGAAAGGCCCAACTAGCCTGGGAGGGAGGGTCTGTGTGGCCGAGTTTTTCCCTCTCAGCAACCCTATAGGCAGAAAGCACCCTCATTCAGAAAGACGGGGCTTCATCCTTGAGTTACTCCGCACTTTCGGTGACTTATAGGGGTTGTTTCCTACCTACCCATCGTAGGCAGATCCTAAATGATCTGAGGAAGAGGAAGGTCTGTTCTTTGGTGGGTAAGGAGGGGGTGGCCGTTTGGTTTTCACCGCCATACAACAGCCTCAGGAAAGTGAGTTAAAATAGAAAAAGTAAATGTGGGCCCGAGGCTCTGGGACTCAGGAGGTGAAGTGGGAATTCGGAGTGGCGCAGAGAGAATCAGAACCTGGTGTAAGCGTAGGGCCTGAGGCTGGGTGTAATCATCCGTATCTCCCGAGGGGAGTGGTGGTTGTGGAGATAAATGAACGAATGCTGCAAAGCATTCTGGAAACCAGACAGTTCACGGTGCGCGTGCGCCTGCATGCGTCTGCATGCGTACACACACAGACACAGACACACACAGACACAGACACACACTCCGGAAAGCAATAGGTGCCGAGGAAAAAGAAGAGAAAAGTAATCTCAGACCTTGACGGAAGGTAGGTTGAAAAACAATCAGCAAATTAAAACCAACTTGACCAATTCAGAGTTTGCAAGTCGAGGTGAAGAATCAGGAGGTTGGCTCCAGAGCTGGACACAATGTGGAGGGGAAGATTTGAAGTAGAGGAGCAATTTCAGGCTCCTGTCCGTGGCATACTGGGTTGCCCCCCTCCCCTTTGAGGGCCCGAGGGTTCCTTCTTTAGACTGGGGGGTCCACACGGTATCAGCCAAAAGGCGGCCACGTGCCAAGTGCATTCGAAGCGCAGTTGAGCAGGATGACAGGCTGGCGCCACAGGGAGAAGGCAGGGGGACAGTGGGGGGCCAGCCCAGTGCCGTGAAGATGTGGGGTGGTGGTGCATGAACATCTGCTGCAGGGGTGGCTTTGGCGCTCCCCGATTCTCCCCGATTCTCGCTTCCGGGATGTATAAACATCTCAGCCTCAAGCTGCCAACCTCTGCACGGGTGAGAGGACAAGGAAGAGAGAATTTTGCATTTCAGGAGAGCAGCAGGGCATGGAGGGACTTCTGGCCAGGTGGACCCACTCCGAAGCCCTCTGTCTCCCTTTCTCTTCCTCCCAGCTTCCCAGGCCCCAGTGCCGTCTGACCCACGGCATCTTCCCATTCTCCTCTCCTCCCCCTTCCCTCAGCCCCAACCACTTGCCCAATTCATGGTCCCACAAGGCCTGTTGCTCCTCCAGCCGTTGGGAGCCTGACCTCCCCGCGCGCACACACCCTGTTCCTGACCAGGTCTCCTCTGCCCACTCTCAGGCCTCCACTCCTGGGCAGACTTTCCTACCCGGCTTCTTGGCCTCTAACAGTGAACACCAGCCCTACTCTAGGGGCTTTTCAGAGGCCCGTTTTGGTGGTGGAGAAGGTGGATTCCCAGCACTCTCTGGTCCAGGCCTTCCTTGGGTTAATAAATCTTTAGTGACTCTCCATTACCAACAGATGATAAGTCTAAAAGCTGTGACTTCACAAACCAGGCTCTCCAAAGGCGGATGCTAGCACGGCCTGCGCCTCACCCTCCAGCTTTCCTGCCCTCCTCTGCTCTCTAGCGATGTCTTCTGTTCCTGAACTTTCCCTGTGCCCTCTGCCCTCCGTGGACCTCTCTGGTCTTAGTACGGGTTTCTATTTCTGAGTGGCATCTTCATCAATGGGGGTGGGGGGGCGGCAGACAGAGGGGTCCCCCTTGGGGTTTAAGGAGCAGCAAATTCAGAGGTAGTTCCACTTTGCAAACTTCCCTTGCAAAGCCAAAGGCCTGGGCCCAAGGGGCCCCTCCTCCTGGGACCTCCAGCACCCCCATTTGTAAGCCACCATCAACAGCTCAATCATGGGGAAGGGCTGGTGACAGCATTGGGCTTCATGGGAGGGTTTCGGGGGGCGGTGGAGAGCAGCTTGGAGTAGACCACATGTGTGGTTACTCCCATACCCCCCCCCCGCTCCCCCAAGCAAAAAAAGACAAAATTCCAAGTCACTCTGTTCAATGCACACCCAGCAGAGTTGCTGCTGCTCTTCTCTGAGCCTTGGCACCAGCCTGGCGCCTTCTCTTCTGTCCTTGTATGTAATCTACTCTGCTTCCAGCCCTAGAGGACTGCGCTTCCTGTATGCTCCTGTGCATGGGACGCATCCCCGCGCCCCTCCTCCCCTGGGGCCTGGCTGGGGGTGGGGCTGAGGGGTGGGGGCAGGGGTGCGGCGGTGGCACAGCCTGAGTCTTGCCCTTGAGTGCTGGCTGGGTGACAGTAGCGGTAGTGTGACCGACTTCGGGGAGCAGGTTTAGGTTTAGGGCAGGGGGTCCCACCAGCACTTTAGGGGCATGGAGGTCTAGTACGAAAGGAGACAAAAGAAGAAAATGAAGCGAGATAAGGAGAGGGGGGCCCCACTATTGGGGAAGTGGGAGGAAGTTTAGCAGTACAGGAAAAGCAGAAAGGAGAGGCGCCCCCTGAGGCAGGCGGGCTAACGCAGCGCATGCTGCGATTCACTCCCCCGACTCCTGCCCCGTGCCAGGCACACCTCATTTCAACAGCGTCTGCCAATGACACACTTCCCTTCAGGCCACTGAACATCCTGATTTTGTCCGGAAGACATCAGTGGCCTGTGCTTCCCGAGCGTCCAGGGGCCGGGGGTCCAGAAGCCCACGAAGTGGGTGGGGGGGCAGCAGCCTCCAGGTTCCGAGGTGGAAGGTTGAAGTTTTCAGTCTGACCTGGGGAGCCGGTTCTCAGCATTGGGCTCCTCATAGTCTCCATCCTGGATCGGGGGGCGGGGGGCTCTTCTTCCCAGACCCGAGATGTGCTGGGTGGGACAGGAAGGCCTGTGTGTCCCGGGGAAAGGGACCCTGGGGTGAGGGGAGGGCAGAAGCTGATACATCAGGGTCACTTCGTGGAGCATTTCCCCAGGGACAATGTCCTTCCTCACCTGCTGCCCAGTCCCCCCCCCCCCCGCTCCCAAAGGGGCCTTGAAGATACAGCTCAAGGGTGGGGGTGACGGTACAGATCCTAGTGTATCTGTCAGAGGAGGGCTTCCCCCCCTCCTTGGGCTTTTTATCAGTTTTCAATGCTAAGGAAAATCAGGTTTCTGAGCTTGCAAAGGTTGGATAGGGGCCTTGGGTCTCTTCTACAATGTGCCCCCCCCCAAGAAAAGCAAATGGTGCCTTTTGGGAAAATAAGCCAGCGGGTCTTTTTTGGGGGGTAGGGTGGGGTGGGGGAGGGGATGGCTGTGGGCTTTGCCGTTAGTCTCTTCACTGTCAAACTCTCACAGGTCAGCTTCCTATGTGTAAGAAACAGATCTGTCCACTCTCTGATTCATTCACACACTCACTCCGTCGTGTCACAGCCGATTTTCATCCACTATGTACCAAGTCCTACAGGTGGGCGCCAGAGACTCAGCAGCGCTGCCTACCAGACACGGGGCATGAAGCCAGCAAGGCAGATTCCACGTTCTGCCGCCTCTCCCGAGTCCTGGGGTGGGATTTCATTCTTGAAGTACAGACACCCCCCACACACACCCCGGGTCTCCTGCCCACCCCCACACCCTTCTTGTTCTCACACAAGAATGATTCTCTGGGGGCAGGGCGGGGAGTTCTTTAGCCTAGGGGGGTGGGGGTTGGGGGGGGATGGGTAGCTTCCTTGGCCAGTTTCTGCCTGCCTGCGGGGCAGGGGCCGCTTCAGGGCAGCCCTAGGCTCAAGTATCAGGAGGCTTTAGCCCGGGGATGGGTGCCTATGCAGAGGGGCAGGAGGTCTGCGCGGGTGTCCGGTGGGAAAGTCCACGGGTCGGGACCTCTGAGACCTGAGCCCGGGGTCGTGGCAGTGGCTGGGGCTTAGAAGCTGGACTTCACAAGAGTCCCGAGGTGGAGATGGGGGAGGCTTGGCCCAGCGCCTTCACACCTGCCTGCTCTCCCCCTCCACCAGGCCTGCGCCCCGCTGAGCCCCGTGCGGGTCTTTAGAAGGCCAGATCACGGCCGCCCGTATTTCTGCCCACTTCTGTAAAGGGGCTTCTTCCTGACCTTTCACCTTTCGGGGTCTCCTCCAATTATTTCCTGCTTTCGTCATTGAGAAGCAAGAAGCGCAGCCCCTCGGCCCTTGCCCCCCCCTGCTTCCCCCCGCCCCCTCCCGCCTTGGGCACCCCCACGGCACGTGGGCGCCCCTGCCGGCCACCTTCTACCTCAACCACATTGTCACACACTGAACTACTGACAGTCCTTACAAATGTCATGAGTGCTCCTTTCCCTCATCTCTGCCTCCTCTCCCCCCACTTCTCTGCCCCCCCACTAGGAGGTAGAGTGTGGACCTGCATGGGTGTTGTCTAAGACCGAAGCCCTTACTGCACGTCAGCAAAGAGAAAGGGCTTGGCATTCACCCCGTCTGCCGGCCGCCCCCTCCCCCGCATGCACCCCCATACCGGGAGGTTCTGATTAAAGGTGGGGGTGGCAGGTCTACTGGGGTGCCTCCTTGTCCACCCCTAGACCTCGAAACCCATTTTTCCAGGTTGTCCTCACTAGCCCTGGCTGTGGGCTGAGGCCGGTGGGGGGGGGAGGTGGCTTGCCATCCAGCCCGGAGCTGGCACCAGGCTGGCACATCCCTCTCCCCTCAGCAGACACTGTCTGGGATGTGGGAGTGAGCACCTCGTGTCCAGGGGTTGGGGACGGGAGGGTGTTTGTTCCAGGCCCCCAAGGAGGCGGGGTGGCTCACGCACCTTGAAGGACTTGTTTTTCCTTAGGGCTTGTGACTATGGCTCCATTGGCAAAGGTCACCCCCCCCCTGGGAGGGGGGTGAGTAGGTATCTTGGGAGGTAATGGGAATCGGGGCAAGGTTATACATCAGGTTCCGTAGTGTGCGACAGGCCAGCACACACTTTTACCTGTGTTTTGAAAGGGAGCCTGGTGGTGAGTGGTCCTGACCCATTCACCAGGACACCAGGACACCGGGGACTGCATGGCAGCAATGGCCCCGTCCCCCTCTCCCCCTGCCCCCCCGTGCCCCGTGCTCCCACCATCCTGCCCAGCATTTCTGCCATTTGGGGGGCATGCTGGGGCATCCTCTGAGGTTCGACCCCCCTCTAGAAGGCAAACTCTTTAAGAATAAAGGGAAAGTGCTGTTGCTCCTTGAAGGGCCGGCATCTCCGCTCCCTGTGCACCACAATAAATAGCATTATGTCAGTGGTTCCCAAGGGCATGGCCACTGAGAACTCATTTGGATGCTGCATTCAATTTGCTTTTGTGGAACCCAATTCAGAGGACCCATTGTTTCCAGGGGGGTTACTTGAAACACACACCTGGCTCTCTGCCCATCACATTGTCAGGGCCACCTTTGGCCGAGCTCCGCCCGCTTCTGGTAAACACAACCAGGGGGAGGCTGGAGCCGAGGCACAGATGAGGGAAAGGAAGAAAGAGCAGCATCCTGCGGTAAACCGGAGACCCCCCCCCACCGCCCCCCAGCCCGCGGCCAGTTCCTTACGGTGAGGGCTGCGTTCATCGTCTGTTTCTCCTCACACGCTTGGACTACACCAAAGGAGGGGCTTGTGAGTCCAAGGATGAGTTTCGGCCAGATGCTTTCTTAGGACGAGTGTCCACGCCTGCCTCGCGCGTGCCCTGCCAGCAGGCAGTCGCTGCGGGACAGACACCGGGAGGAGCACAGATATTTCTGGAAAAGGGCCAATAAGCCGTGTGTGTTGGCAGAGACAAGAGCAGACAGATGGTGGGGACCATGCAGGGAAGAGTTGAGCAGATTCTCTGACCGAAGGCACGGGTCTACAGCGACCCCTGGCACAAGATACTGGTCGGAAAGGAAGGCCTGAGCCACGGAGATGTGGGGGCTGGGGAGTTACCTCCTGGCTCCATGGAGCAGAGAGGTGGTGGGGGGGAGAGAGATTAGGGCCTATTCTTTACCAAGGACAAGTCAGTTCAGGACCAAGTGGTGCTGGGGCTGGGGGGGTGCGGGGGGGGGCTACCAGCTGCCCTCTGTGGAGCACTAGGCCTTTCCAGGGCAGGGAAAGACCCCCCCCTTTCCTCAAACTGTCTGTCCAGTCGTGGTGTTGTTTGTGAATCTGTCACCAATATCTCAGAGGGTATAGTGGAAGCAGCAGGAGAACAGGAAGGGTTGGTGCTGTGTGTGTGTTGGGGGGGGGGGATAAGGAAATAAGCCTATCTTGTCTCTCCAGCTGATTTCTACCAGAGGACCTGAGAGCTCAGGAGCCCACAAAATGGCCTCTTCTGAGCATGCACTGGTACCCACTTCTCCCAACCTGGAAGCCTCGTGTCACCTTTGACCCCCCCCCCCCACCAACAGCCAGTCAACAAGTCACAAGCCATTATGCTTGCCCCATCCTCTCCGGAATGGGGAGTGGTCTCTTTCCACTCACCGTGACAAACCGTTCTCCCCCGACACCCGCTAGCGCTTCTTCATTCCTGGCTCAGAGCCTTCCCTCTGGCTCCTCGTGGCCCACAGATTAAAGTCCAAATTCTCTAACGTGGTGAGACAGACCGTACTTTCCCAGGCTCCACCTCTCTGTTGCGCCCCCTCCCCCCCCCCCAGCTTGCCTTGCCTCCCGCTTTCCTCTTTTACAGCCAAGTTTCTGCAGTTGTATCTGAAGCATTTCCAGTTCCCTTTAGCCATCTCTCGGATACTTTGGAAAGCTTCTGGCCATCTCCAGAGAGCTGAATATCACACTTAGATTTCAACCTAAGCCCCGCCCCTTCTGCCCAGGCCGGAGATGCCTGCCACCCAGTGTTCCTCAGGCATCTTACAGATGGGGCTGCGTCCCTGGGCTGCCACGCCCACCACTGTGTGTCTTTCTCTCCAAAGACACTGTAAATTCCTTGCGGGCATGGATTGTGTTTTCCAGTCCTTTGATACCTCAGCTTTGAACAAAGGGCCTGGAGGTCTGTGCTGTCTGCTAACTTGTGGGTTTTTGAGTTTTAACTACCCCCTCCCCCACAAAAAAAAAAACAGGCCCAAGGGGAGCCCTAACAGGTAAGAGAAAAGCCACATAGCTCAGTACCAACGTCACACACGTTTGGAACTGGAGGGAGCCTGGGAAGGGGGGTAGGGAGGACTTGGGCAGCGAGATGGCCCCTGGATTTGGGGGGCTACGTGAGGGGACCGCGGGGCATTCTGGCAGCAGCACCCCAAGCTCCCCCCCCCCGAGGCCTGGGGAGAAATCACTGTCACTGCGCAGAGGGTTGACAGCACCCACCCCAGCTTTGAGGACGCACTCAAAGCGCAGGCGTTGGGTTGAGTCAGGAAGCTCAGCCAAGAAGAGGGGGTGGGGGGCACACGCACAGTCCACGCCACCTGCGTGTGCCCAGGAGTGTGGCGGGCATCCCCGGTGAACGCCCAAAGAGAAATGGAGGAAGAACAGGAGTGTGCCAGTGGGGGAACATCCAGGCAGCCTTTGATTGGGGTGGCAGGGCTAACTGGTCTACCCCCCTGCACACCCCACTAAAGAGTTCCCCCCCCCCAAGGGTTTTCCCAGGTTCTTAACCTGTTAAAGCCAGAACTTTCATGTCATTTCAGGTAACCCCAAACCCCAGTTCTTTACGGTGTGGGTGACAGCCCACCCCCACCTTTCACTGAATGTACAGGGCCAGAGATGTGCCTGTTATAGAAAAAAATAAAATAAAACAACTTTCCTGGGCTTTGGGATCAGAGAGGTGGATCCCCTGGGGGGAGGGGGGGAGGGGAAGAAAGGAAGAAGATTGCCACCCAGGTCAGCAGCCTGAGCTATGA
>NW_012267231.1:4568193-4581873 GCF_000151885.1 Dipodomys ordii | reverse complement strand
TTCCTTCCTTCCTTCCCTTTTTTCCTTTCCCTCCCTTCCTTCCTTCCTTCCTTCCTTCCTTCCTTCCTTCCTTCCTTCCTTCCTTCCTTCCTTCCTCCCTTCCCTTCTCCCAGAGCTGTTTGTGACCACCCTGGGCTCGGCACCCCTCCTCACCCCACATCATATAAAAGACCCCAAAGAGCGAACAGCTGAGTGGGGAGGATGGGGAATGAGATGGAGACCAGGGCACAGAGCGCTGGGCTCATGCCCAGCCCGCCCTCTGTGAGACTCTGTGGGGGTAGTACACCATGCGGAAGTTGTGGGGGGGGGATCTTTGCTAGACAGATACTGCGGGGTTTGAAGCTGAGATTGCGTGGTTTTTTAAAAAATCCTCTCTCTTCCCCCATCATAGCGTTTTCCTCATGTCCCTCTGTCTTTCCCTGTTCCCTTCCTGCTTTTCCACGCTCCTTTTGTGCTAGTAGGCTCCCTGGCCTGCAGTACACCCTGGTAATGCAGCGTGACCGAGGAGGAGTGGGGGGCTAAGCTGCCGGTCCAGCTCACCGCCCAGGCCTGCACTTCAGACCACTCGCATGGAGGAATGGTAAGAAGTGATGTCAACTCGGGGCTTCAAGCTTGTGATTGTCACTGTCACCAGATCTAGGGACCACCTTCAGCAGCAGGTCTGCCCAGCACTGGCCCATGTCTCCCCACAAATTCTTTTAAGCTCAGCTTGTGGTCTAGGAGAAGGGATGGGAATTGGAGATGGGAACGTCGTTTGGTCCCTAGGATGCTCCATTGCGTGGGAAAGCAAAGAAATAGGAGATACAGATTGGAGGACAATGATGACTTGGGACCGAGACCACGTGCCAATGACAGTCCACTGCTATCATGGCTGGCCCGGACTAGGGACAGAAAGGGGGGCGGCTGGCTGTTGTGGGAGTGGAGTAGCCTGCTAGATACGTCCACATTCAATGCCCACTTGTGGCAGGGAGTGATCCTTGTGAGCAAACCTTTCTGAGAGACTTGGGCGGAGAAATAGAACAACTGGCTCAGAAACCATGTCGGTAACACAGAGGCTTTTTAAAGAAGATTACAAAGATCCGAGGTACCCAAGCCTAACATCTCTTATTCTGGTAGAAGGCGCTAAGTCCTGTATTCCTACCTAGTCAAAGGTTTGTGGTTTGTGGTCCACGATATGGTTATACACTTGCAGAAGTGCCCCCAAAATATTCTAAACTCTCCCAAGAGCCGACAGGGACCTGGGTCAGACCCTCCCATTCTCAAGTCTCACATGACCCTAAGGATCTAGAGTAAAGGCACTAGTTACTTGGTTCACCACCACTAAGAGTTACTGGGACTGTCACTTATGACCTCCAGAGGAGGCTGAGACAATCCAACAAACTCTTTGGGGATTAGCAGGTCATCTGGTAAGCTGACAATATCAGAGGGACACACGGAACCGAAGGATGGCCTACACACATCCTCTTCTCAGCTTTGTGACTTCTGTCGTCTTTGAATCTGTTGTTACTAACTTGTTTCTCTGTCTCTCTCAGTCTCTCTCGTAAACTTCAGGTTTGGTGTGAACTTGTTCTTCATGCAGTGTTTGTCGAACCCCTTTCACTCACTGAGGGTAAGGAAGACGCAGTCAGTGAGTTTAAAGGCTGTGAGCCTTCTTCGATGGACAGAGCTGTCGTCGGCGCAATCAGCTTCGGAGATCATTAGGTAATGAGAAACAAGGCCTCTTCCTTCCTGTCTTCTTCGTGGTTCCTTCCTTTGAAGGCCTCTAAGAGTGGACACAGCCCACAGCTGCCTCCAGAGGCTCCCCAGGGCGCCTCTCTCTCTCTAGACTGTGACTTCTGTTCCCTCGGGAGCGGGAGGGGCGTGGCTCCTGACAGTTGCTTCCAACTGCCACTGGAATGTTCTCGGCTTCACATTCTCAGCAGTTGGTCCTGAGAGCCAGATAAATACCCTCCACCCCTCAAGACCACAGTCCACATCTCTTTATGCACCCCAGTGAGCTAGGACTGGCCAAGAAATGCCCAGAGAGAAATTGTGAGGAAATGATTGAATAAGTGAATGTCCTTGGGAAGTCCCAGGGGACTCCCCCTGGGGTCACTGTCTTCTCTGAGGTCTCTGCCTGAGCTGAAGAACAACTGGATGAAGAGTTTGTTAGTGGAACCTGGCCAGGGCCGGTCTTGGCCCTTCTCTTGCTCCTTCTGTCCTCCGTTCTTTGCCAGAGCTCTTGTCCTTCTGGGCAGGCATCTGAGCGCATGGCAGCCACAGAACCAAGGCTCTACGTGGGCTTATTTCAGTGCTGGATGTAATAAACCTCCTCCTGTCAGCAGAGGGACAGGATGAATGTGTCCCTGAGCCTGAGGAGGAGCCCGTATCCCCTGGCTCCAGGGATTGGGGTGTGTGTGGGGGGGAGGGGGAGAGGGAGGTCCTTATGGTTGCTGATCTCTGCTTTCCTTGCCCTGAACACTACGGATCCTCTTTATGTGGCCATCAACCTTGGGACAAGATTTGAGGGAGGGAGCATTTCAGAGATGGCTAAGGGGCCAGGCACACAGGAGAATACAGTGACCAGGGAAGGTTTTCCTTTACGGGGCCGGGCGGGGGTGGGTATCAAGGCCCTTGCCGGGAATCATGCTCAGGACACAGGGGTCTCCTGTGCTTGAGGTGTTTGCTCCAGTCACTTTTGGACAGGTCGGGTGCGGGTGGGGTCTCCCGCTTGACAAAGGCCTCATCATTCTTCTCTTTCCGGTGGATCAAAGTCTTGGCAGACCAGTTTGGGGACTCTGAGAGGAGAAGGAAAGGTTTTGGGGTGTGTGTGGTCTTTTTGCCTCGACTAGGGTGATCTGTAGGTGTGAAGGGGTCGGGGGGGGGGTGGCCAGGTCCTGCAGGAAACTTCTAGAAATGGCTGGCACCTAGGCCTGCCCTGTCTTCAGGAAGGGCAAAGTGAACCTAGTCAAGAGGCTTCTTCCTGTGAGGGTGAACTGTGACGGGCTCCGCGCCCCCCCCAGGCCCCGAGGCTAGGAGTACAATGACTTACAGCTTAGTGTGGCTGTCCCACACCTTGATTTGGAAGGGAAGCCCAAGGAAACTGGTCATTCAAGTCTCAACAAGTGATCACCGTGTGCTTCCGTGACTAAAAGGGAACGGGGGGGGGGGCATGTCTAGCAGAGGGGCTTGGAGAAAGCTCTGGAACCAGGGTGGGCGGGGAGAAGGCTCAGGGGCTGAGCCTGGCTGGGGCTCGGGCATAGAAGTATGGCAGGGGGGGGGAGTGGCAGGCGCGGGGAAAGCAAACAGAGTTTGCAGTGGGAAGGAGGGGTGAAGGGAGCCAGCCGCTGGTTGCTGGGCCTTGTTGCGTGGAGCTAGTGGCCTGTGAAAGGCAGAGCTGTGAGATTGGGGCCCAGACAGGAGGCCTTAGGAGAGAGACGAGATGCCTCCATGAGATGGCGAGTGGAGGAGAGAAGTGAGGAAATGGAGTGTCTGGTGGGCCTAGGGAGGGGTCGTCGACTACGAAGGGAACAAGAGGTGGGAGCTCAGAATGACACACATCCCTGTGGCCTCAGAGGAGACAGACATGGCGACACTGTGCACTCCTGCCTGGCCTGGGGTGTTGGACAATGATGTCCCCGAATCTTCCCTAAGAAGAACTGCTGAGACAGCCCCAGGAAGGGGGCCGGGACAGATGTCCTGAGGACAGACAGACAGAGAGAAGCGCGGGGAGGCAGAGGAAGAAGAGACACAGAGGAAGAAGAGACACAGAGGAGGGCTTCGGGGAGCCAAACAAAGAATCTAGGGCGTAAGATCCTGCCCAAGAGAACAAGAGAGCTGTCCTCCGTGGGTCCTGGTTGAGGCAGGGGTGTGGAGGAGGGTGGGGGTGGGCACCCAGTCTCTCCTGACCCCCCAGCCTACCTCAGAAAGTGCCTACCAGTGTGTCAGGTGTACAATAGGTGCTGAATGAATGTCTGCTGAACTTCCTGACCCACCGATGTGACACAGCAGCCTGGAAGGAGGGGGACTGGAGAACCCCCTGGGTGGCTTTGTCGATGGGAGGGGGAGGCAGGGGGGGAGGTGTGAGCCTTTGACAGGATGGAGTAGGGTTGGGTAGGGTAGGGAATGAGTGAGGAAGGGAACGCGGTCTCTCTATTCCTTGTAGAAGTTTATCCAAGACAGGAAGGAACGAGTATAATAAGGTGAATGACTTGTGGCTTGAAAAAGACTTCTTTTTTGTTTTTTTTGAGATTGATCACCTCTTCCCCCCCCTCCTCCCACCCCGATGTATTCCTTGGAGAGAAGTTAGCACAATACCACACGAGCAAGAAGGTAGAAATCACCAGAAAGTCCTCCTGGCCAGCCGCGCACCCTGTTCAACCTCGTGCAGATACATCTTTAGTTTTTCAGTAGGAATGACATCACAGAGTATGTTATTATTATTTTCACTTAATGATCTTAAAAACATTTTCTACAGCTTTTCTTTCAAAACATCCCTTGGAATGTTATCGGCCTCACATCTAACATGAAAATGGCTCAAAAAATGCAACAGAGGTAAAAACAAAACTGAGCAAGGAAACAGTCCCTGTGGAGGCAGTGGGGGAGCGAACCCTCCCTGGTTCAGTTGGTTTAGAGAAAGAAGCCACCGAGAGAATGTTCCAGAACTTCACTGAAGTGGCTTTTCCATTCTGGTCTTTAGGCGCCACCGACTTTCATGTTCCTCTGCTTATAGAGGCTGTGATGGGCAGCCTGGCTCCAACTCTGGCACACCTATCTTATTTTCTCAGAGCAAATTTCTAGAAGTAGAATTTTGGGGTGGGGCTGGGGGGCGGTAAGAGGTAGGCCAAGTTAAAAAATAAACCATCACAAAAGAACAAGAAAACTTCCAGTATTAGGTCTAATTTCTTGAGAAAATCTATATAAGAATCCTCTTTTCCTCCACCTCCCTTGTCCGTCCCCCCCCCCCACACAATGCACAAGCTCCGCCCTAACTTCCATCTTCTAGAGGTACCTGGAGCTGAGGCCTCGCTGTCAGCTGTATTATAAAGGATGCAGGTGGCAGGTTTATAGGCAATGCTCAAGGAAGGGCTCTGAACCCCCCTCCCCCACCATTCATTCCCCCCCCCCCCCGCCGCCCCTCAGGAAGGGGCTGAATTGGAAAAAAGCAAGAAATGAAAGCTGGAGGGACATGTGAGGGGGAGGGGAAGGGCCTAGGGCTGGGAGAAGCCTGAAGGCTTGGGAAAAAAAAGAAACGGGACCCAGGGATGAGGCCAAGGGCAACTAGCTTGTTTGTTGGCTCTTCCCTCTTTAAGAGACAGCTTCTAGGGTTGTAGTGGGAGGAGGAAGGGGGGTGGGTATTGAGGAGCAGTGTGTGTGTGTGTGTGTGTGTGTGTGTGTGAGGGGGGTGTAGAAGGTGCTTCTGCTCAGGTTTTGGGGTGGGGGGAGCACACCTTCTGTCCCAGGATGTGGTCCTCTGATGATGCTTGATTTCATGAGCCCTGGGGAGGCTGGTGTGTGTGTGGGGGGGCGGGGGGAGTATGGGGCTGCAGAGCACACAGGCCTCTCTTATTCCCAGGCTAGGAAAGTTGGCCCTGGAGGGAGCAGCCTGGGCATGGGCTTTTGCCTTTCCTTTTGTGTGACTCAGAAAGTTCCTGCCGCTACCATGCTGGCCTTGGCTGGAGTTCCTTTTAGACTTTTCTGCACTATTGTAGGCATTCGTTTTTCTCTAATGAATGTGTCCAAGTACGACAAGCAAAGGAGACCAGAAACCTTTTTTGTTTTTCAATACACAGTTCCCTGTAAGGGGGGCTAGCATTGCTTGAGACCCTTGGGTTTTTGCAGGTTGATTCTGTCCTGGGGGCCCCCAGAAGACCCTTGAAGACTATGTATTTCCTAGAATTTCACACTCTGGGGCGCGTCTTGCTGCCACAGCTGGCTCGCTCTCCACTTATTCCCACAGATCACTCTTGGCCAATATTATTTTTCCAGGGTCGACGTGAAACTCAGGTTTCATACCCAGCGCCTCGGCCACAGCAGGCCCCTTTATTGGTCTTTTTATTGGCTTCCTAGGATTGCTATGAACAGATGACTATGACAGAAATGGTCTGAAATGAAAAAAAGAAAAGAAAAATGTATGGTCTTGCAGTTCTAGATACCAGAGGCCCACAAATGGAGGTCCCAGCCGGGCGGGGTCCTCCGCAGTCCCATCATGCCCCTCTCCTCACTTCAGGTGGCCTCTGGCAATTGTGGGTGTTCCTTGGCGTGGGGAGGTCACCACAGAGCGCTTGCCCTGCCTCTCTCCGCATGCGCCTTTGGGCATCCTCCACCTGGGCCTTTGGAGGAAGGGCTCACCCCCAATCCAGAAGGACGCATCTGCAAAGACTTAATTTCCAAATAAGGCCATGTTCTGGGGTTCTAGGTGGACGTGGGTTTTAAGAAGATGGCACTCTGTCCACTCTTTCTTCTCTGCCAATAGACCCTCTTCCCACCCCACAGATCCTGTTGGAGTAGCTTTTCTCAAACCTCCCTTAGGAGGTATTCCAGAACCTTCCATGACACCCGACTGCTGACAGAATAAAGTCCTATCTCTCTAGCTCAGCTTTGGAGGGTCACCGGGGCCTGGCACATTCTGTCCAGGGCATGTGTACCCTCCCAGGTACCCGCGGAAGGTCTCCTACGTTGTTGAACATGTTGTCAGCGCTCGTCTTGTCTCCTGCCTTCGTTCTCCTCCTGCTGTTTAGAAACTTCCCTTGAGCACCCTGTCAACCTTTGGCAGCCTTCCTTTCCTAGGAGAGTCTCTGCAGCCGGTCCCGTATCGCAGACCGACTGCACGCCATGCTCTGGGGCCTTCCTCAGTCTAGGTTTGCTATTTGTCAAAGGATGACCCTGTGGGTTAGGCTTCTGTGTGTGTGTGTGTGTGTATGCGCGCACGCGCGTGTGCATGCACACACGCGGGGGGGGAGGGGAGGTTTGGATGACAATGACGTCTTGAATCCTATGGTTTCTTGGTAAATGGCCACAGATGCCACCTGTGCGGGGACCCCCTTTAGACCTGACACGCTCGGGGCTATTCATGTTGATGGATTACGCATGCTTCTTCTACCTCCTTGACAGCTAAAGCAGTCATGGAACGCGGTTCTGAGATGAAATGGGGTAAAAGAATTGCTGCTTTTTTCTTTTTTTTTTTTGAGATTCTGGGGCAGTGGATGGTCTTTCAGAGTTGAGAAGAGAGAGCTGAGGGAGGAAAGAAAAAATGCCAAGGCCAAGAGGTGCTGGGGAAAATATAGAGTGGGGGCGGGGAGAAGGCCACCATTCTCTTCCTCCACTGGGCAGTTGGCTACCCACATGGCAGCCGGCATCGGGCTGAAGGAGGAAAAAGGAGAAGACAAGCAGGAAAAAAAAAGAGAGCGATGTCAGCCCCCAAATTAGCTTTGATAGATGCTCTGAAAACTTGGAACCCCAAGGACGTTTCTCTTGCCATGTCTGTTGTTAGAGTCTTTTGCTAGTAGCCAGGAAACAAACAATATGATTGCAGGGTCTTACTGATGCTGAAGTAGGTTTAGGAACTCAAGCTAACGCGAACACCTGGGGGAAGCCACGGCCTCCGGAAGGGTCCATGGGCCACTCGTAACCATAGCTCTGATCATAATCACAGCTCCTAAATCATAGTGCTGATCTTGTCACTTTGCCTCCTAGCGCTGCATGCCTGGGTTTACCTGGTTAGGTTCAGAAAAAAACAAAACAACAAAACCTATCCTACTATAGAACAGACATGCCCGGAACTCATTAAGGTGATTTTTTTTTTTTTTTTTTGTAGACCTTCCACTTGAAAGGTATGTGAAAATACCTCCCACCAGGTGGCCAGTTTGGCCATTTCCAAAGTCAATATTCAACGCAAGAGGGAGACATTAGTTGCGTTTCCTTTTCCAGTAAGTCTTCTGTGTACCTATTTGTCTTGATATCCCTGTGACAATTCTGTCCCAATAGAAAAAAAAATACAAAAGGGATGAGTTTGAGTTTGTCCTATGCATCTACCTAAAGAATTCCATGACGACTTGAAATGTTGTGTTGAGACTGGGGCGGGGCGGGGGAGACGCGGAGGCGAAGCCAGTGCTCCAACCAGCAGATGTGTTGTGTTCTTAACCGGCCTCCGTCTTAGAAATATCCATCCATTCCTCACAACATGCAAAGGGCACAGAGCCCAAGGTAGAGTGTGAAAGAAGATCTTTCGGTGACGCAGTGTCTTAGTCGTGACTCGGAATTATTCATTAGGGTTAAAAAAACCAAACCAACCCCAAATCAGAAGCCCCTATCGCTCCATGGTGAGACTGATGATCTTAAGGTGGAAGAGATGGGCTGGTGAGCATCTCTCTCCATACTACTTGCTGTATCCTTAAGGGGGCGGGGCCTCGCGGCTCCACTTAACTTCTGAGAGGTCAGGGATCCTAGGTATTTGCTTCTGTGTTTCTTTTTCCAACTAGACAGTGAATTCCTTGAGGGAACAGGTGATCCCCGTTTGGCCTTTCGGGCTCTCAGGGAAGCCACAGGCCTGGAGGAAGACGCTAGGAAAATGTTGTATTTTGGAACGAGAATGGTTTACAAACAACCAGGGCTGCCTGTAAACACGGGAGTCAAGACTCCTGTTTATTTATTTTTTTAACAGAGCAAACACAATTTTGACAATTCTGATTTCATGGTAGCTGGAGTCTGTGGGGGGACGGGGTGCTGCTGAGAAGCACTGAGCCAGTGGGAAACGGGTGGGGGGTGCGGGCGTGGAGAATGGCGGGCGAGGGAAGGCGGTTTATTATCTTCCAGAAGCCAGAGATTCAAAACAGATCTTGTCCACGTGTCTGACATCAAAGCGAGGCCAATGCTGCGCTCTTTGGCTCTAAGGGGGGATTCGACATCACTTTCTCCCCACCCCCCTTTTTTTGTCTGCATTCCCAGATGCCACCCTGCATCCTTTGGCTTTTATCCTTTTCTTCCACTTCAAATCTGTGACTCCCTCCCTTCCCCCTTTTAGAATTTCTCTGGCCCTGGTGATGATAACAGGTTCTTCTTGGAAAACCCCAAATCGCTTCCACATCCCAAAGTCAACTGATGAGCGGCCTTGACTGCACCCGGCACGCTTAGTTCTCCTTGTTGAATGGCAGCCCCTCTTCACATGGTCTGGGGTGCAGGTTTCTGGGAGAGCCCTTGGCTCCCAGCACCCCCCATTCTACACTTGAGGACACTTGAGCTTGGACAGGTTAAGTGAATTCCAATTGTTTGTTCCACAGGAGGGGGGAAAATACAAATCTCCTCAGATCAGGCCAGCTGTTCTGAGAGCCCTAAGCAAGACTCAGCTGAAGGTGAGGGACTTTGCCTCCCTCCCTCCTGTCCTCCCACGGCCCTTTGTGCCGTGTTCGCAGCTAGACTGAAGGACAGTCTAGCCACGGCCTGGCTTCCGAGCATGGATTTTGCCCACGTGGCGGGAGCAGCAGGAACCCTTGAGAAGTGCGGCTGCCATGTCCCATTCGGAGGCGGCTGAGCTGGGTCACCAAGGGCCCCAAGAGTCTGAAATCATGGAATTTCTCCCTGAGGGAGGGAGGCCTGGAAGGGGGGGGAGCTGAGGGGTCCCCGTGTGCTGGTTTACAACTGACAGGTGCATCAGCTGCCCGGCTGCTGCAGTGTTTCCCAGAATGCATACGCTGTTGGAGCTGGACGGCTTTGTCCGCTGCCGGCTTTCTATACGCACGAAGCTGGTGACTGTCGGTGTCGGGGGAGGGGGTGACCCAGGAGGGCGCCACAAGAGGTCACAGGGCAGACCCACGCAGGACTTACACACATGAGATTTTCACTTGGAAAGAGCAAACCATGAACTGGGGGGGGCACCCGAGAACGGGGCCAGGGGCCCATTCGCCCCCTTCATCTCTGTCTGAGCACGCCAAGCTGGACTTAGGCTCCAGGGCAGGGCAGCCAGCCTCTCCTCCTTCCTTGGCTCTTGGAGATGGAGTGTGGAACTCAGTACTGAGACCTGGAGCGGACACGGGGCGGGGGGGAGGGGGGCGGCCTCGTCCGTGGAGGGAACCGCAGTGCTCAGTGGGCGCAGCCCAGAAAGGCCGTCTGGACATAGCATCATCCGCAATCCTTCATCCCCAACAACCGACGGTGAAAAGGAACCTAGTCTCGGGGAGATGGATGACAGCCGAGCCAGGCGTCTGTCTGTCTCCCAGGTGAGAGACACCTGCGTGCCACCCTCTGGGGCCCTGGGCGGGGGGGGGGGGGGGGGGGGGAGGGGCGGTGGGAATCACCAGCCAGCCGTGTCGTTTTTCTAGAAAGCACTGCACACATCTGGCTTAGTGTTCTTTTTCTTTTTTTGCTCAAGGCGAACACTCTACAGCGCCATGGCTGGTTTTCTGGTGTTCCTCAGAGAGAAGACTCTCACAGACTTTCCTGCCCCGGCTGGCTTTGAACCGCCATCCTCAGATGTCAGCCTCCTAGGTAGCTAGGATGACGGGCGTGAGCCACCGAGCGCCTCCTGAGAGACACCCGTAGACAGTGCTCACCGCTTGCTGGCCCTGGGCAGGCGGGAGCCCTCATGCGCCATATCTGGACCCACAGAAACTGACCCGCCGCCTCGCTGATGGAAGAATCAGAGAAGCACAGCAGCTGCTGCCCAGGTCCTCCGTCCCACAGGGGGCGCCACCAGGGCTGCGCAAGGTAAACCTTCTAGTATGTAGTTAAAAAGTGTGTGTGTGGGGGGGTGGATGTGGGACAGGGAGGGAAGTGGGGGAACTCAAGGTGACCTTTTAGATAGGGAAGGTCCAACGTGAGAGATTTTTTGTTTTTCTTTTAGAGAATTTAACACTCACCTGAAAAAAAAGCTGAAAATGACACCTCTTTTCTTGCTCTCCAACAGCTCCTGAGGTGCATGGGGTTGGATGAAGAAGGAACGTAGGAGTGGAGGGAGAGGCCAAGAGGTAAGGTCCTGGCCCCTCAGCCCTGTGTCCAGGTGGGCCAGAAGGGAGGGAGTGTGTGTGTGTGTGTGTGTGTGTGTGTGTGTGTGGTTTCCAGAGGGTATGGGGGTGTCCCTTTAGGATTAAGGGGTTTATTTACATTGGTCAAGTTCATGTTTGCCAGACATACCCTGGTAGCCTCTTGGGGTGATTGCCAGAGGACAAGTGTGCAAGGTACACCGTGAGCGTGGAAAGCCCTCCAGGCTCCCAGTGCTTTATCAAGGGGAGACATACATACATAGAGATGTGTGTAGGCACGCATAGGTGCGTGGTCACCACAGTCAGGTTTTTTCTGGGGCCTGTAGAGGCCAGGCTGGAAAAGTCCCAGCATTCAGCATCACACTAGCAAGTTATTTATTTCTGGTTTGCTGGAAACCAATTGAATCCATTTATCTTAGCTGCCTCAGACCGCTGTCATCAATGTGGTAGGCTGGGTAGCTTATTGCCTGGGAGACGTTTGTTTCCCTTGCTTCAGGGGGCTGTCCTGGTCTTACATGAAGCTCACTCATTCCGCTCATGAGGTCTCTACCTTTGTGACTGATTTCCTTCTTCTTCTTCTTTTTTTTTTTTGGTCAGTCATGGGGCTTGAACTCTGGGCCTGGGCACTGTCCCTCAGGCTCTGCAGCTCAAGGCTAGTGCTCTACCACTTGAGCAACAGCACCACTTCTGTTTTTCGGAGTGGTTTATTGGAGATAAGAGTCGCACAGACTTTCCTGCCTGGGCTGGCTTTGGACTGTGATCCTTAGATCTCAACCTCCTGAGTAGCTAGGATGACAGGTATGAGCCACTGGCACCCAGCCTGATTTCCTTCTTAAAGTCCCTTCCTGGGCAGGAAGTTGCAACGGGAATTTGGGAGAGATTCACACATTTAGTCCGCAGCACTATTTCTAGAATTTTTGTTGTGCATCACTTTTCTGGTTTTAATCCTAGTTAGCCCCAGAGTTGGATAATGACTGTCATGTAAATGTATTTTGAAGATGTGACAAGATTATGAACATTATTTTTTAAAGTTATCAAATGTATCCACTTGATGATTCTTCATTTTCTTTGACTCTTTCATTAAACTATGCATTTGTTTATGAAGTAGAGTTTAGTGTTACTCTTGGCTTCTGTGTGTGTATGTGTGCCTGTCCTGGGGCTTGAATTCAAGGCCTGGGTGCTGTCCTTTAGCTTTTCTCTTTCTTTCTTTTTTTTCATACAGATTGTACTATTAATACATCTCATGAAATAATAATTGCTCAATACCATCTATTTCCCTTAGATTTTTTTTTTTTGGCTCAAGGGCTAATTCTCTACCATTTGAGCCACAGCTCCACTTCTGGCTTTTTGCTGACTAATTGGAGATAGGACTCTTAATGGACTTTCCTGCCCTGGCTGGCTTTGAACTGTGATTTTCAGATCTCAGCCTCTTGAGTAGCTAGGATTATGGGTGTGAAACACTGGCACCACATTTTTTTTTTTGAGAAATAAAAATCAGTTTGCCCCTTTTCCCCCAACCATTTGTCCACAAAACAAGAAGGTCTATGATGTTGTAATGATGTGGGGAGCGGAGTCTTCCGGCATCCGCTCTTGCTCTCTCCTCTTTATAACACCATGGGCTCAGCAAACACTTGATAAATATTAGTACCTTCACCGCATTATTTTTTGGTTGCTTCTAGGTCCAGAGTCCAGGAAAATGTCACTGGGAAGGAGCCAGCATGGAGCCACACAGTGTCCCTCCCTCTACTATTGTAGTTTATATGTGAGCTAGGAAGCTTACATTTAAAATAAAAAGAAATAAATAATAAAGCTGGAAGGAATGATTTTTTTTTTATTTCTTTAAAATTTTCTTCGTGGCTGGGCGCCGGTGGCTCATGCCTGTCATGATAGCTACTCAAGAGGCTGAGATCTGAAGATTGAAGTTCGAAGCCAGCCCAGGCGGGAAAGTTCATGAGACTCTAATCTCCAATTAGCTACGAAAAAAACAAAACAAAACAAAACAAGCCAGTGGAGCTGTGCAGATCAAGTAGTAGAGCCCTAGCCTTGAGCATAAAAGCTCAGGGACAGTGCCTAGGCCCTGAGTTGAAGCCCCAGGACCAGCACACACACACACACACACACACACACACACACACACAAATACAAAGCAAAAAAAAAAAGTGTACTCCCTGGCAAAGATTCCCCTCCCCTCTCTGACTCCTGGTGAGGGTGGGGAGGAAGGGAAGGGGCCATTCTCCGGGGCCGCTTAGCCAGCTGCCACTTGCTGCTTTCAGCCAAGGTCCTTCCTGTTTGTCACCCACTGGCGTTCCTTCCAATCAGTGGCATAGAACGTGCAAGAATGTTGTGAAAGTGGACACAGTACGGTGCGTTGGTAGAGGTGCTACCGCAGGTTCTCAGGGTGACAGTGAACGAGGTGTCCTCTAGCCTCTCCTCCTGGGACACACCTGGCTAGCACTTGCACATCTCAGAAGGTGTTACTGCACCAATACTGAAGGAACCATTAGAGGGGTTTTTTGTTTGTTTTAATTTTTTTTTGGGTCCGGTTGTGGGGCCTGAACTCTGGGCCTGGGCGCTGTCCCTCAGCTCTTCAGCTCAAGGCTAACCCTCTACCACTTGAGCCACAGCACCACTTCCAGCTTTTTTCTTTTTGCTTATGGGGTGCTGAGGAATCGAACCCAGGGCCTCAGGCATGCAAGGCAAGCGCTCTACCACTGAGCCACCTTCC
>NW_012267231.1:4506486-4564908 GCF_000151885.1 Dipodomys ordii | reverse complement strand
ATTCCTCAGCACCACATAAGCAGAAAAAGCCAGAAGTGGCGCTGTGGCTCAAGTGGTAGAGTGCTAGCCTTGAGCTGAAGAGCTGAGGGACAGAGTTCAGGCCCCACGACCAAAAAAAAAAAAAAAAAGTAAATAAATAAAAATTGTTTAATAGCTGGGCGCCAGTGGCTCATGCCTGTCATCTTAGCTACTCAGGAGGATGAGATCTGAGGATCACAGTTCAAAGCCAGCCCGGGCAGGAAAGTCTGTGAGACTCTTATCTCCCATGAACCACTAGAAAACTGGAAGTAGCTATGGCTCAAGAGGTAGAGCACTAGCCTTGAGCTGAAGAGCTAAAGAGCGCCCAGGCCCAGAGTTCAAGCAACATGACTGACACACACACACACAAGTTTAAGAATAAAGGTGACATACAGAGGGGTTACAGTTGCGTTAGCGTGTTTTGTATTTTAACTAGTGTGCAGCTCTAGTTTTCCCTCTGGCCCTTCTGCCTCAAGAATGTCCGGGTGTCCCTCTTGAGAGAGACCTTTTCTCCTGTTTTTGTTTGGGGGCTCAGTTTAATCGGACAGCCGGCAGTTGTTTTCATTTTAGCTTGTTTACTTTCCAGGGCTTTTAGAAAAATGTGAAGCCACATGTTGGAGGCCATTCAACCTGGCGTTCCCCATTCCAGTGTGTTTTCCTAAGATTCTTATTCCAGATGTTTGTCTATTGACACAAGGAGCACCTCCCCCCCATCTCACCCAGCATCTGCGTACATTTTGGTTGTCTGTAGGAAGTCCTCTTTATGCTGAGGATGGTTTTGACTTTTTGTTCCGTCCTCTCTGAAGGGAAAGACTTCGATGACGGCCACGTGTTCTTCATTTGTGGTTTTCTTGCCCTCGGTACCATTATCTGAATTATGCACAGCTGGATTCCTTTAGTCCTGCCCCCGCCTTTCATTTCCTCGCCCAAAGGGCTTACTATGTCAGACACTTAAACAAAAGTCCTTAATCAGAAGGCAGAACAGTTTTGTGCATGTTCCTCACGTTTTGGAACCTTAAGCTAGGCCTTGATATAAATCTGACACCTCATCAGCCTGTTGGCTAGCCGCGTTTGAGGGCACTGTACTGTAAGCTGTGACTCCTTCTCCCAGGAAAACACCTGGGTGAGTGGGTAGCGCCAGGAGGCAGCCTGCATAGAGAGGAAAAGAGCAGCAAGGTGAGTAGATTTCAAAAACATTAAGTCAAAAACAACTTTTTTTCCCCCAAAGAGGCCTTGAGAAAGGCGTACGGTCGCGATGTAATGTGTATGATCTTTCATGTGCTGTTGAAATCTGTTTGCAAGTACTTTGTTTTGTGTCTCTGCTCACCAAGTGATTTGCAGTTTTCTTATTTTGTGTGTATCCATACTTGGGTCTTAGGGTAATGCTAGTTTCATAGGATGCGTTTGGTAAATTTCCTTCCTTTTTTGTTTTTCTTTTCTTTTTTTTTTTTGGTGCTGGTCCTGGGGCTTGAACTTAGAGCCTGGCCGCCTTTGGGCCTGGGCACTGTCCCTCAGCTCCTCAGCTCAAGGCTAGCACTCTACCACTTGAGCCACAGCGCCACTTCAGGTTTTCTAGTGGTTTATTGGAGATAAGAGTCTCACGGACTTTCCTGCCCGGGCTGGCTTTGTACTGTGATCCTCAGATCTCATCCTCCTGAGTAGCTAGGATGACAGGCATGAGCCACCGGCACCCGGCTCCCTGAGCTTCTTTTGCTCAAGGCTAGCAATCTACCACTTGAGCTTCTGGCTTTTTTAGTGATTAATTGGTGGTAAGAGTCTCATGGACTTTCATGCCTGGGCTGGCTTCAAACCACAATCCTCAGATCTCAGCCTCTTGATTAGCTCAAATTACGGGCATGAGCCACGGGTCTCCAGCTGGGATTGATACTTCAGCAGTAACCATGACTGAATGTATCTGACCACAGAATATCCTCACCCTTGACTGTCCAGCCTACTGATGTCTGTCTCTCCCCCTCCCCACACCCAGAAGCCACCACAGCCCCGTGAGCTGTTCCCATCCCACCTGCTGCTTCCGTGATGCCCACTGTCACCTGGGATGGCCTCTGAGTAGGAACAAAGCAGCTGGGAACAATTCCTGAGAGCTGTACCTGTTTAGGAGAGAAGGGGGAGAAGTGAATGAGAAGGTAACCAGGACTTACTCACGTGGCAAAGTGCTCCAAAGTCCTTGAAATGTGGCTAAAAGAACTTCTCCTGTCTTTGCCACTACGTTCATGATTAAAACAGGGAACAAAGGCTCAAAGCGACAGGCGTTTGAACACACACATAGATTGATATGAGTGTACACATACTCTTTTTTTTTGGTCCGGGCGTGGGGCCTGAACTCTGGGCTGGGCGCTGTCCCTCAGCTGTTCAGCTCAAGGCGAGCGTGCTACAACTTGAGCCATAGCACCACTTCTGGCTTTTTTTTTTTTTTTCTGCTTATGTGGTGCTGAGGAATCGAACCCTGGGCCTCATGCATGCAAGGCAAGTGCTCTACCACCTTCCCAGCCCAGTGTACACATATTCTTTAAAAAAATTAAACAATACCTATAAAGAAAAACGATAAGAAATACGCTCCAAAGTAACAAGGCTCTCACTGGATGATAAGAGAGGATTTGGTTTAAATTTTTTCTATTTATCATATTTGTACTTTATACTAGTCATTTTTTTTGTGAATTGTAAAAATGATCTTTAGTTGTACAAAGGCATGTCAGTTTCTGAGTAAAATGCATCTTTTCTATTTTTTTTTTTTTTGTCGGTCGTGGGGCTTGAACTCTGGTTTTGGGTGCTGTCCCTGTGCTCTTCAGCTCAAGGCAAGCGCTCTACCACTTGAGCCACAGCACCACTTCCTGTTTTCTAGCAGTTAATTGGAGATAAGAGTCTCATGGACTTTTCTGCTCAGGCTGGCTTTGAACCTCGATCCTCAGATCTTAGCCTCCTGAGTAGCTAGGATGACAGGCGTGAGCCACCGATGCCCAGATCTTTTCTATTTTTTAAAATATAATTTTATTATTAAGCTGTTGTACAGAGGGGTTACCATTCCATTAGTATGTTTCTTTTTTTTTGGACAATGTCACCCTTCACTTTTATTATTATTTTTTTAATCAAGTAGTTATACAAAGTCAGGTATGTGTACAATACAACTTGATCAAATTACCCTTACTCTACTAGTCATTATATTTACTAGCAAAAATTAAAAAAACCCAACAAACTCTATTGTGGGAAATACAACCAAACAGAGAAATATTCATATCTCTATCTCTATATCTATATACCTATTTTTAATTCTAGAAAGCATCAGACTGGGTTTTAACGTGTCATGTTATTGTAAAAATTTAACTTTCAGTTGAACCCTCACTCTGCCCACCTGTAGTCCTAGCTTCTTAGGAGATTAAGACCTGAGGATCATGGTTTTAAACCAGGAAGTACAGAAAAGTCTGTAAGACTCCATCTCTAAAATAACCAGTTAAATGTTGGGCTGGAGGCATGACTCAAATGGTGGAGTGCCAGCCTAGCAAGTGTGAGGCCCTGAGTTCAAACCCTAGTAGTGCCCAAACAGGACCTAATGAAATGAACAGTTTGCAAGCTGGCTGTGGTGGCTCAAGGTAGTTGGGAGGAGATTAGGGTTGTGATTTGAGCAGTCTAGGAGTGAAAGCTTGCAAGACTCCATCTCAACCAATGACACACATAGGAAGAACACAGAGCAGGCTGGTCTAGGCATAAAGTGAGATCCTTTCTCAAAACCAAGGCAAAAGGCGCCTGGGTAGAAGCGTCCTAAGTGATAGAGTATCTGCTTAGTCCAGGAGCTCAGTTCAGTCCTGAGTTCAAATCCCCATAATGCCAAAAAATAGGAATCAGATGCCCCTGTGTCTTGGTATCATTGAATTCAACTACACTTCTTTGAACTTTCTTCGCAGTCAACCAACTTAAGCTCAAATCCTGTTTTTTTTTTTTTTTTTTTTTTTTTACACTTTCCTGCTGAGGTATCCAACAGTGTGACTTGGTGACCTTGGCCCGAAGGTCATCACCAGATGCAACTCATGTTAAGACACTTCCTGCTGGAAACCCAATGGGGTCCTTCACTTCTTGTATTCACTCAGCTCTTCTGGCTCTGTCTGTGATTCAGAAAAAAAACATCCACTCACTGCAAGAAATGCCAATAAGAACCTGCTGTGTGCGAGGCGCCTTTCTTGACACAGGACTGCGGTGGGAGGGGTGTGCAACAGAGACCCAGTACGAGGCCCTTGTAGTCCAGTGAGAACCAGGGTGAAGATTTGTGGCCTGGGTGACCCAGAGCCATGTGGACGCCACGTTGGCATTTGCTGGGGGTGAATGATGGCCGCGGGGAAGAGAGCGTGAGTAGATGTTGTCGGCAGGATTCTGGCAAAAGGCAGTCACCCGCTGGGCTGGAGAACATCCCGTTTGCTAGTGAGGGATTTTTCTAGAATGTCTTAGGAAGGGGTCCTCGCCAGAGCCCAGGAGAGTTGAGGGATCTCCGCTTTGTCCTGTGGTTTGGCACCTGTTGCTGTGAGACAGGTGTGAACACGGCCCCGGTGCCAGTGCCTGTGTATCTGCTGAAGGGCGCTGTCTTTTCAGCAGTCAGTCACTTACTTCTTATGGCCTTCTGAGCTTAAATAAAACGATGATTAGAGCAATTCAGGATCCATAAAGTCGCGCGCAAACAGCTGCCGTCCGCCATTGCTCTCATCGGTAACTCATTTACTTTTTATAATGGGCTCCGCAGCTTGGAATGAAGTTCGGATGCGTGGCTCGTGTTCAGAGGAGCCTGTAAATGGCTCGCCTTTGTGTTGCGACTCTCAGAAGTGAATCATTCCGCATGCATTGCTTGTAGGGCTTAAAGAGAGACAGAATTTATGTGCATCCCTCCACCCTCCCCTCTAAGGCTTCCTTCAAGATTTCCATCGCAGAGACTCGGCAGCATGGACTAATTGTGTGTTTTGCATATTTATAAACACTTCGGTATATGTTAATGGGCCATCTCGGAGATCAAATGAGTACTTTATTTGCTTCACAGCTATGTCTCAGGGGCACCCTGGCGTTCGAAGGCACATGAGGAGCGCAGGCCTCTCTCTGCTCCAGTGACCCTAGCAGGGGCTAGGGTCTGGGCGGTGCCCTGTATCAACCCGCCCCCTCAGCCCCACACGGACCAATAGGGTGGTGTAAATCATAAATTACTTAAACTGAGAAGAAAAAATGAAAACCATCAGCTCCTCAGTCTCATCAGTCACCTGTGGGAACCATGACTCCATGTGGGCAGAGTGGAGAAATCTTTCCTGGTAGCTCACACCTGTAATCCTAGCTAGTCAGGAGATCTGAGAAGCATTAAAGTCATGAGACTTACCCCTAGTGAACCACCAGAAAACTGGAGGTGCTGCTATGGCTCAAGGTGGTTGAGCGCTCGCCTTGAGCTGAAGAGCTCAGGGACAGCGCCCAGGCCCTGCGTTCAAGCCCCAGCTATGACTGACAAAGAACAACAACAAAAACCCCCACAAAAATAAAACCCTTAGTGTAAAGAACTTGTACCAAGGGGTTTCCTGATGAGAGTTCCACACATGCCTATGTACAGTGGACTCTTGGCCAAATTCACCCTCATTCCTCTTTCATGGGCTCCCTCCCACCGCTCCCCGTTTCTGTGGTTTTGGTGGGGCTTTGCCTGCTCTCTTCATATGAATGGGTCATGGTCTTTGATGATATTTATCCCCTGGCCACTCTCCTCCCTTCTGTTGATTCCCCCACCGAATGGCTCCCTTTTTAGAATCACAGCCTACCACTGTTGTTATTGTTGTTTTTAGATCCAGATTCTGAAAATGAGCGATAACATGCAGAGTTGTCTTTCTGAGTTTGGCTTATCTCCCTCCATAGGCTACTGTCCCATTCTATCCATCTTCCTGCAGATGGCAGAATTTCCCTCCTTCCTTCCTTCCTTCCTTCCCCTCCCTCCCTCCCTCTTTCTTTTCATTCCTGCCCTTTCCCTTCCTTCATTTCCCTTCCTATCTCTCTCCCTCTCTTTACCTTCCTGCTCTTTCCCCTTCTTTTCTTTCCCCCCTCCCTCTCTTCTTCCCTCCTCTTCCCCCCTTCCCTTCCCTTCTCTTCCTCCACCCCTCCCCTCCTCCTATCCTGAAACACTGTCTGTCCTGGTGCTTGTGCTTTGATTCTTGAATGCTCCGTTTCACAGTGAGCATGGGGTTCTTCTCATTTCTGAGGCTCAGAAGAAATTAATTGACGACTCACAGTCTCCTGTGTGCCCCTCCCCCCCCCCCCAGCATGGCATGCGCCCTCAGGTCCATGTTTGGCCTCAAGTTGCTCTTCAAGGAAAGCTGAGTTCTTGGACCGCGAGCCTGGCGGGGATCTTCCCGGCTCATGGTCGAAGTTGGGTGGGGAGGAGGTCACAGCTTGGCTCGTGTAGCTGGGCGAAGCAGGTTGTGCTTTTATTAGACATAAACCAAGGGGGAAAAAGCCTCAAACTGGGAAAAGATTTCTATTTAGGGCTGTGAAAGCAGGCCGCGTTTACTATCCGTGACCTACATTTCCAGCTATGGAAAAGGGAGATGAAACGCTGTTGGTCTCCACGGTGTGTGAAGGCGCCGAGCGCCATCAAAGGTGGAGAGGAAAAGAGAGTTAGGAGAAAAGGCAGGTCCCGGGGCATCAAAAAGATCCTCTACACACACAGCCTCCCCAAATCAAACCGGCCATATTTAATGGTAGAAGAAAAACGAGTATCCTGGCTGTGTGTTTGTTTTCCTGGAAGAGAAGAATTTTCCCACTGGCGGCTTCTTTAGCAGATTAAAAAAAAAAAAAAGAAAATCCATTGCCCATGGCAAAGCCTGCACCCCGCCCGCCACTCCCAAAGATGAATCTCTGGGTGCCGTGTGCCGATCGCCCGCCTTTTGTGAGAGATTTCTGAGAAGCTGTTTTCTTCATCTCATTGAACAGACTCTGAGCCAAGCCGCGGTTGATGGGCTCTCAGGGCCTGGACTCCGAGAACTTGACTGTGGGGTGGCATTGGCCCAGAAGCAGGAAGCGACCAGGCCACGCCAGGCCGTGGCGCCAGGCAATGATCGCATCTTCAAACCCACCGTGGCTTGGCCCGTGGCGCCTTGGTGGGGTCAGGATGGCGTGTGGCCGGGAAATGCTGCCTTAGGGACCACCCAGGCCTCCTCCCCACGACCTCAATTCCTATCACAGTCCCCAGTGACTGTTAGAACCTGGAGGTGGGTGCTCAGGAGCTGGTGGCTCACGCCTGTGCGATCCTAGCCCAGAGCTGAGGATTGCAGTGCGCAGCCAGCCCCGGCAGAAAATTCCCCGAGACTCTCATCGCCAATGAAACAGCAAAAAGCTGGAAGTAGAGGTGTGGCTCATGCGGTAGAGGGCCAGCCAAGAGTGGGAGAGCCAAGCAAGAGTAACAGCAACAGCACACACACAATCGTACTCCTGAATGTGGAGATGGAGAGCATATAGTTATTATTTGTTTTTCTATCAGTTGAGGGGACTTGAATTCAAGGCCTGGGCTCTGTCCCTGAACTCGTTTTGCTCAAGGCTGGCACTCTGCCACTTGAGCCACAGCACCACTTCTGGTTTTGGAGGTAACAGTCCCAGGGGGACTTTCCTACCTGGGCTGGCTTTGAACCATGGTCCTCAGATCTCAGCCTCCTGAGTAGCTCGGATGACAGGCGTGAGCCACCTCCAGTGCCTGGCTCTTTGACATCTTTCTCATGACTATGACCCACAATTACTGCCTGGCGGAGCTTTGTTCCTGCAGACAATGCAGTGACCATCGCCGTCTGCCTAGTTTCATGTGGGGGAGGATGGAGTAAGTGGATTCCAGCATAAGGGAGGGCCATGGGAAATCCCCACTCAGGTTTGCAGATCTGTCCCCAGGTCTTTCTCCTTCTCCTTCCAAGAGCCTCTGAGGGTTCTCGCCTCCTCGTTGCCCACACCTTATCCTCCTTAGGTTCCATCCTGCTTCTAGATCTTTTCCTTATCAGATGGCCAAATACATTGGTTCATTTGTCATTTAAAGTTGTTTATGGGAAAGGCTGGTCACCTCTTAAATTTGTGTGTCAAGTTCATGGCATTTTTTAGAGAACTGGCTGTAAGGCTACTTATTTTTATGCTTTCCCCGGCCCCCTCAAAAGCTTTGGTATCGGCAGCCTGTGGAGAAAGGCCTTCTTAGCTCCCAAGTGTTCAAGCGACTTGTTCACAGGGCAGGGATTAAACACAGCATCTCCAGAGCAAGGAAGAAAGCCAAGGTCCAGGCGTATGATTTGTTTAGAATTTCCCAGGGCCCAGAGCACTCATGCTTATTTCTTTCTCCACTAGAAGCCTGGTTACAATGGTTGAGGACCCTACCTGTGAGCTATTGCAAACGTTGCTTCCGGACGTAGCTTTCGGGGGGGAGATAGGTGTTGCCAGCTGCACACTGTCCCAGACCTCACAGGACCCCCTCTGCCCCCAATCCCCTTTGCCTCCCTTCTCCTAGAGCAAGGCGAGCGTTCAAATACCAGCTCCTCTGGGCCTTGTTAAAATACGTTATCAATGGCCGCCTTCCTCAGCCCGGTGACCTCTTGCTGCCTTTGCTGCCGCCGCTACCTGACTTGGATACCCTCCAGAGGAAGGTTGCCATGGCGACTCTCGCTGCAGCTCCTCCGAATCTGGCTCTTGTATCTTATTAAATGTAAAAGAGGAAGATTACACCATGGTGGCTTGAAAGGTGAGGGACCTTCGCATGGAGCAAGAAACAGGGCCCTGTGGCCCTGTCCCCCTCCCAAATTGCCAGCCTGGAGCTGACTGGCCGGGCCCTCTGGCTCTGCTGCTCCCAGGGCTCAGTCCCATCCTGATAAAGGCTTCAGTTGTGGGGGGGAAGGGGGCGGCACTGGGGGGGAGGGGAAGGCATGGCAAAATGTCGATCCGCCTCTGGACAGATGTTTCATGAAAGGGGTAACGTCGCTGAAGACGCTGTGTACTTACTACAAACGGACATGCGGGGTTGCAACCCCTTTGTACCCCTATTTAAGGATAATAATTATGATCAAGAGAATAACATAAAAAAAGAAGAGATTAGCTCAGCGCTAACACCTCTGGCAAATGCCATGAGAAGGGTTTGGAACCAGCCTGCGCCAGAGGCACTAATTGGATGGAGATTCTTTTCTTCTCCTTTGTTTTAAGGTGTTTTTTTCCCCCTCTCCTTCTCTCCCCCCGGCCCCCCAGTCTCTGCACAGGAGCTCTTGTTAAATCCATGGGGATAATCTCCTTTATAAACAGCCAGGCCAGCTCTGTGCCCCTGACTCCAAATGCTCGAGAGAGAGGCAGGAATGCAAAAATCACTGCTGACCACTTGGAAGAGGGAGACTGTCCTGTATTCACCCCTCATTAGAAGAGGAGGAGGGAGGAAGACAGACATGTGTGGCTCTTTCAGGACCCGAAGAAGGCTCCTCAGAAACTCAGTGCTCTGATGACAGTCATGCCAGCAAAAAGGAAGACAGGGTGGCAGAAATTGCGGGTCCTCTTGGACAAGTTCAAGACCAGTCAGGGGGAAATAAAAGCAAGTGAGACCCCCATCTCAACCATGAAGCTGGACCTGGTGGTATCTCTCTGTGTTTACAGCTACATGGGAGGACATGGAGGGAAGATGGAGGTCTGAGCTGGCTCCAGGAAAACACTAGACTCTATTGGAAGGGAGGATGGTACCCCCCACCCAAGGAGACTAAAAGAATGAACTTGGACCCATTGGTGTGTAATGCCTGGTAGAGAGCAGGGATTTGCAGTATGGATGGAGTTACCACAGTAGAGTCCCAGATCTGAGCAGTAGCTGGGCTGCACGGGATTGTTTGGAGGCCAAGTGCAATGAATGCTTCAGGGATGAACTCCAAGGCCCCAAGTCGTGTGTGTGTGTGTGTGTGTGTGTGTGTGTGCGCGCGCGCGCCAGAACTGGGGCGTGAACTCAGGACCTGAATATAGTCCCTTAGCTTTGTCACTCAGGCTGGTGCTCTACCACTTAAGCCTCGCCCCCACTTCTGAATTTTTTGGCTGGTTAATTAGAGATAAAAGTCTCAGGAACTTTTCTGCCTGGGTTGGCTTTGAATCTTGATCTCTAGATCTCAGTTTCCTGAATAGCTAGGACCACAGGTGTGAGCTACTGGTGCCCGGCTGAACTTAAAGGACTTATTGCATTCAGGAGAGAAATGGCCTCCTGGCCCACTGGGTCTGTGGCCAACAAGTCGTCCTTAGAGATTTATGATTTACTGGAAGGATATGAACATCTTTCCCATGGGCAAGGTGACCACACTCACTAAATTTGTGTGTGTGTGTGCATGCTGATACTAGGGCTTGAACTTAGGGCTTGGGCTCCGTCCCTGAGCTGCTTTCTGCTCAATGCTAGCACTTTACCACTTGATCTATAGCTCCACTTCCTGCTTTTTGGTGGTTAATTAGAGATAAGAGTCTCATGTACTTTCCTACCAAGGCTGGCTTTGAGCGGTGAAGTTCAGATCTCAGCTTCCTGAGTAGCTAGGATTACAGGTGTGAGCACTCACACCTACCTACACAATCTCCTCTCCTCCCCTCTCCCCTCCCCTCCTCTCTCCCCTCTCCCTTCCCCTCTCCTCTCTCCCTTCCCTTCCCCTCTCCCCCTCTCTCATCCTCTCCCCCTCTCTCATCCCCTCCCCTCCCCTCCCTTCCCCTCCCCTCTCCTCTCCCCTCCCCTCCCTCTCCCCCACTCTTTTTTTTTTTTTTTCAGTCGTGGGGCTTGAACTCTGGGCCTGAGTGCATTCCTTCGGTTTTTCGCTCAAGGCTAGTGCTCTACCACTTTGAGTCACAGTGTCACTTCTGGTTTTCTGGCAGTTCATTGGAGATGAGTCTCCCGCCTTTCCTTCCCCAGCTGGCTTTGAACACTGATCATTGGATCTCAGCCTCCTGAGCAGCTAGGCATGAGTTAC
Organism: Dipodomys ordii; assembly: GCF_000151885.1. NCBI lineage: Eukaryota > Metazoa > Chordata > Mammalia > Rodentia > Heteromyidae > Dipodomys > Dipodomys ordii. Next base: position 4,553,935 of record NW_012267231.1, on the reverse strand, counting down.
CAGCACCCAGCCACTCACTACACTTTCTAAAGATCATCTTCTGGGGCCCCTCTCCCATCTTGGAGTTGAGGGGCTGATGCAGGACCAGCTGTGTTTTCTGGGGTCAGCCTCTCCCAGGCTGGCCTGCTCTAGAAGCCAGAGTTCCCAGTGGGTTTCCTGGGCCAGTGACTCCAAACAAGTTAACAGTGAGCTGAAAGAAGGACTGTGTTGTTCCTTCAAAGAGCCTATTAAATCCTCAGTCCAAACACCCCCGCACGCAATTCATTACTTTACACCACGCAGCCGTCTTTTTCAATTAGTCTGAATACAAATGAGTCTTGTTTTGTGCCATTCACTTCGATGGTTTTACACAACATTTGAATCGCTGGCTTTTCTCTTCCTTTGGAGGCAGACCAAATCAGGCTGCCTCCCCTTGTAGCCAAAGCCATTCACAAGACCCAGCCAGTCCCGTCCTGCAGATGGACTGCCATATGTTTGGGCTCACCCCCACCCTGGGGCAGTGAGAAGCGGTCCAGGAATAGAAAGCGCTGTTTCTTCACGTCCCTGTTCCCTCCCAGTCACCTCTAACCCACGAGCTCTTTCCAGGGTGCATGGAAGTAGACAAGTTCATCAAGAGCAAGATCCAGGAAGACGCCGAGGACCTGCTCCCTTCAGCCTCAAGGACAGCACTGTAACTGGTGCATCCTGGGCCCGACAGGTGCAAGGATTCTATGTTTACTCTTCAGAAACCCGCTAAGCTTTTCCCTCCAAAATATAACACTAGACTTATTTTTCTTCCTATTGGTTCTGGGCCTTCTCTTGGCTTCTTTTTTTTTGCTCAAGGCTGGTGCTCTACCAGTTGAGCCACATCTCCGCTTCTGGATTTTTGGTGGCTAACTGGAGAGGAGAATCTCATGGGTTTTTCTGCCCTGGCTAACTTTAAACTGTGATCCTCAGATCTCAGCCTCCTGAGTAGCTAGGATTATAGGTGTGAGCCACCAGTGCCTGGCTAACAATGAGAGAGAGAGAGAGTGTGTGTGTGTGTGTCGTGGGGCTTGAATTCAGGGCCTGGGCACTGTCCCTGAGCTCTTTTGCTCAAGGCTAGGACTCTACCACTTTGAGCCACAGCGCCACTTCCCGTTCTCTGGTGGTTCACTGGAGATAAGATCTCATGGACTTTCCTGCCTGGGCTGGCTTTGAACTGCAATCCTCAGATCTCAGCCTCCTGAGTGGCTAGGATGACAGGCGAGAGCCATTGTTGCTCGGCTTACATGAAATTCTTGTGGCTTGAGAGAAACATCATCTCCGAATTCACTGAGATTGGTGCTGGTAGTCTGACACTACCGCTGCCCCTTAAGATTTCCATCTTTCATTTGTTCTGGCCTCTCTTGTTCATGGAAGAGAATCATTCAGCTATCTGGTGGAGCAAGCATCCAGTCTAGGACAGGTCTTCACTTACTGCCTCTGTTCTCTGCTTTGTTGCTTTCCTGTTTTACTTCCAGCAAGCAGTCCACATTTTCCTAGCAGCCTGAAGTTTGCCTTGTTTTCCTCCCCCTTTCATCGCTGTTGTCCTCCTTCTCCTCCTCTTCTTCTTCCTCCTCCTCTTCTTCTTCCTTCCTTCCTCCTCCCCCTCCCCCTCCTCCCCTTCCTCCTCTTCCTCTTCCTCCTTCTTCCTCTTCTTCCTTCCTTCCTCTTCCCTCCTCCTCCTCCCCCTCCTCCTCCTTCTTCCTCTTCTTCCTTCCTTCCTCTTCCCTCCTCCTCCTCCCCCTCCCCCCCCCCCCCTCCTCTTCCTCCTCCTCTCCTTCCTCCTTCCCTCCTCCTCCTTTTCCTCCTTCTTTTTTTTTTTGCCAGTCTTGAGGTTTGAACTCAGGGCCAGGGCTCTGTCCTTGAGCTTTTATGCTTAAAGTTAACACTCTACCATTGAGCCACAGCTCCATCTGTGGCTTCTTTGGTGGTTACTTGGACATAGGAGTCTCATGGACTTTCCTGCCCGGCCTGGTTTTGAACCAGAATCCTTAGCCTCCTGAGTAGCTAGGATGGGCCATCAGTGCCTCCCTGCCATATCTTATTCCAAGACACAGGGCCACAGGGCCAGCATGCATGGGAGGAGGGCACGCAGCTTCCTGCCAAGACGGAAAGACAGCAGCGCTGGCCACCAGGTCTGGGGCTGCCGCTGACATGGAGCTCATGAACTTGGTGGGCCTGGGGTTGGAGGAACTGGAGCTGGAAGTCCAGTCTGGTGGGGGATGACGAGCAGGGGGACTGGCTGCACCATTTGTTGGCCGAGGCTGACGCAGCCCCTGGGGCCTGGTGCAATGAGGTCAAGATGAAGTTCAGGGCTTCCCGCATCCCTCTGGACCGCTGAGGGCTTGGGTTTAAATTCCATGTCAGCCTCTTCATGGAGGTTTTGGCCTTGGGCTAGTTCACGGAACTCCATGTGCGGATCGAGTGTCTAGGGAATAGGCCTTGCTAATCCTGGTCACTCTCCGTGGGATGGCTCTGAGGAGCGAGGGAGTTGGTCTTGGTAAGGTGTTTGTCGGTGTACAGTGTACAGTCACAATGGCCTGTTCTGTTCCCTTCTGTCACTCTGCTGGTCTGTTCGCCGTCCAGCCCTTCCCTGCGGGCCGCAGACACTCCTGGAGCCGATCGTTCGCCTGTTATCAGTCCTGACACACTGGCAGTTTGCAGTTCGCATCCACACGAGCCACATACGTCTGCCTCCAGTCAAGGACGCGCCACAGGGGAGGAGAGGGAGGAAACCAGCGCCTCACCCAGCCCCCAGAGAGACACAGATGAAGGGGGGCTCTGGAGTTCTGCTCAGTGGTCCACACACCAGGACAGCCTCTTGGTCCCTTGTTTCTGGCCTAGAGGGTCTGGGAGGGATGCGAAGTACTTCACAGCCCAGACAGAGGAGCCCTGGCCACGAAGATGGACGGTGGCTGAGGGCTGGAACCAGGGCTCATGGGGGCTCAGAGCACCAAGAGCACTGCTGCGCAGGTGGCTCTCCATCAGCTTGTCCTCTGAGAAGTCACCCAGGGCACAGCTTGTGGGGGTCTGGCTCGTGGCACTGCCGTGAGCATTCAGTGGGCTTCAGAGGGCTCAGGGATTAGCCATGTTGGCTTTGGCATCGCAGCTCAGCTTTCTGCCTGGAAGATTTGCTAGGTAACCTGGGAAATGGGAGCAAGAAGCGCCCCGGGCTATTGAAAAGCCAAGCATTTGGAAAGGCTTCGGTGTTAAAGGCTTGGCCAATGACCTTTTAGGAGGTGGGACTTAGTGGGAGGAAGTGAGATCACTTGAGGGGGGGCGTGTCCTTGGGGAGGATGGGATGGCTTACAGCGTGTGGGCCAGAAGGCCATTTTAGGGGTGATTCCACAGATCAACTTAATGCTTGGGGCGGGCATGTGCCATCCGCACCGTATGTGGAAATTGCTCCACCACCTGGGCTGCTGAGAGCGGAGATGACAGGACCTCCACCATCAGAAAGCACCCCCAGGACCCCGGATCGTCACTTCTAGGCTGTCACCATGGAAACTTTCCACCGTTGTGGATGGCCCACCACCAGAACAGACGCCTGTTTGTTTTTCCGTCCCTCCCCGGGGGGCTGGCACTGAGAGGCCTGTTTCCCTGACGCATCAAGGCTCAGACAGCCAAGGAAAGAGCTGCAATCGGACAGCCTGGGAATCACCCTGCCAAGGGGGCGGGGGTGGGGTGGGGGGGAGGAGGGAGGTACATAGTAAATGGCTGGGAAGACCGAAAGGGAGGGCGTTCAGAAGGGCTGGTGAGAGACAGTGGGGGGGCACAGGCTGTCTGTGTCACTGGGGCTTCTATTAAGGGCGTTCATGAGGCAGTACACACGTCTGGAGTCCCATCTGACCAGCATCCATAAACACCCCTGTTCCATTCATTCCGGAAGGGGAGCCTTAATTAGGCATGAAGAGATGTATCAGACAGCACAGCGCCCCTTTGGAGCTGCTGGTCCCGCTGCCATCTGGACGGATGCTTTCCTAATCTGGGACACCAGCAGCCACGATGACTGATGAGTTCCTCCGGCCCCATGCCCCGGGCCTGTGAAGGTCCAAATGCCCGTTGTTCTCCCTGTGTGCGCGGCTCACCGGGCAGGGTTTGCTCTGACCCTGTAAAGGAGGTGAGCAGACTTGGGCCAGCCAGGCCTGTGGGGAGCGGTCAGCATTCAGCATACAATGGCCCAACCGCAGGAATGTACAGAAATACCCTGGAGTGAAGACAGAACCTGGTAAAAGGCCACCAGTGAGCTACAGCCTCCACTTTGTCACCTCTACCATGGATGATTATTTCTGTTTTGGCCCAATCCACCATATAGTTTTTGGGTGTTTTATGACATTTTTTGGGGGGGATGGAAATGCAAAATAAGTTCATTAATTATGAAGGCCCCTCCAGGCGTCTGGGATTGGATCCAACAAACATTTATTGATCAACTGCTGTGTGCTATGCATCACACCTAGTGCTGCGATGAATACAGATGAAGAAAACAGTCCCTGCCCTCGGCAGGCTTACAGTCTAAGGACAGTCATTGGACGAGTGCACAAATCACTATCATACAAGTTGGGGTATGGTCAGTGCCATGAGAAAGGTACAAATAAAGTGCTATGGTGTTTCAGCAGAGGGAGAGACCCCAGCGGTTGGTGGATCAGGAAGGACTTGGATGAAGGATGCGCTCTCTGCGTGGAACTCAGAAGCAATCCAGGAAATGAAAACTGTAAGGCCAAAGGCACAGAGACAAGGAAAACATGGTGCCCCTTCCAGGAAGCACGCCACTTCCTGATTGGCCAGTGCAGGGCGTGCAGGAAGAACAGGGATCTGATTGGGTGGTTTGTAAATGCCAGGATGAAGACTTGAACATTTGTTCATGGGCCAGGGGGAACTTAATCGACGGCTTGCGAAGAGCTGGAAATGGAAGTCACTGCACTCTTGTGGGGGGGGGCTGGGAGTGTGGGCGCACACACAAGGCATTCTGGGAGAGGAGACTGCTATGCTAAGGAGTGGTCTGGAGGACAGTCGAGGGTGAGGTACTGGGAAGGGTGCTGAGGGAGCATGTGGAAGAAGAGTCAGAGATGATTCGAGGGAGCCAGGCACTGTGGCTTATGTCTGACATCCCAGCTACTCAGGGGGCCGAGATCTCAGACTCGTAGTTTGAAGCCAGCCCGGGCAGGAAAGTCCATGACACATTTATCTCCAATTAACCACAAAAAAATTCCAGAAGTGAAGAGGTGGTTTCAGTGGTAGAGGACCAGCCTTGAGTACAAAAGCTAAGGATCAGTGCCTAGGCCCCGAGTTCAAGCCCTAGTACCAGAATGTTAAAAAAAAAAAAAAAGGTGACTTTAAGATCTCACTCTGTGTGGTTGAGATGAGTTTGAGTCTTCTAACAGAAAAACCAAGATGGCGGGACAGGGGAGGCACTCAGCCTCGGATATGTGGGGCTCAGCATGCGGCTACCACAGCAGGTGGAGTGTGTCACCATGCCACACGCACCATCTGAGCCAGAAGCTGAGGAGGCGTGGAGGGTGTCCCGGGGGAGGTGGTGGCTGGATTTGAAGGTCGGCATGAGGCTGCTGGTGGGAAATTCGGTGTATGTGTAGGGGCGCTGGATGGGTGGTTTGCATTGGGGGGGGGGCGGTGCGGAGAATCCTAGGGGAAGAAGGGACCAGAAGAGAGGAAAATAAAGGACAGATCCACCCAGGCTTTAAGCTCAAGGTAGGAAATGTCAATAAATAACTGATAAATAGATAAATAAATATATAAATACATGGGAGAGGAGGAGAGAAACTATGAGAACATGGCATGCAGGGGCATCATAGGGACAGAGAAAGAGACACTGGGTGTGTGTGTGGGGGGGGAGAATGCTTTCAGCCCAGGGAAGGGCTCTCATTTCCTCAGAGATGGAAGGGGAAGATGAGGGAAGTGGACAAGATGAGGCCAGACCTCCGGTCAGGCGGCTCCATTTCTCCAGTGAAGGAGGCCGCGGGTGGAGGTGAGTTAAGGTCTCGAGGCAGATGAAGGTCTGCAGGATTCAGCGGGGATGGGACTGACCGTAACAGGGTGGCCGTAGCCAGGGCCACCGAAGGCCAGCGGCCAGTGCGTGCTCAGATGATGATTAGGTGGTGTGGCGGCGTGGAACTCTCCGGGTTAGGAAATGCCACGCAGGTGTATGGTAGCGGGCTTCCTGCCTTTCTCTGCAGGGACCCGAAGGCAGACTACAACCTACCTCTGAGACCATACTCTCCAAAGAGTTCGGGCTTCAAAACTCCCCGCAGGAAGAAGGTGCTGGTGGTGGCAGGCTCAGAGCTCAGGATTCACTCCAGGCCCTGACCTCTAGGCTTCACTATGGAATGTTCTGGAATCTAGCATTTTGGGTCATCCATCAAAGGCCCAGCTGATACAGCTGCCTGCTCTCTCAGGGCGCTGCAGGCTGGAGAAATTGTCTTCCGAAGCCTTTGAGATCCTCAGGATGAAAGGCTCTAGGGACACATAAAATATGAGACTAATTATTTCCCCCCAGCTTGGGAGAAGGTGGGATCACTCAGTCCCCACTGAGGCTGTTAGTGGGCTATTGCTTTTTTTTTTTATATAAAATATTCATTTTGTGGTGCAAATCCCAAATCTCAGATGTCTAGCAACAATAAGAACAAAGGGATTTAAAAAATGTAGTGATGCATTGTTGCCTCTTGGTTTGAGGCTGGGGAATGCGTGTGTGTGTGTGCGTGTGTGTGTGTGTGCGTGTGTGCGTGTGATTCTGGATAGATTTCTATTGCCTCTCTTCTCCTCCCGTCAGCCATTAATTTAAAGCAAAGATGTCCCGTTCTGAATTGCCACAGATTCACTGCGTCCAGCCTCATCTGCTCAGGAGCAGATCTTGATTACTTATCTTAACTCTCTTCACCTTCGAGATAATGGTTTTTTACTTATCTTTCAAATATGTTTTAAGACACTATTATTTATCGGGAAAGAGAGTCCATCTAACAAATCAAGCTAGCTAGTGCTGGTCCTCCCCTGCCTGACCCGTGATCCCAGCTCCTAAGTTATTGGCCTCAAGCCCAGATGCCCCTTGGAGAAGTGCGTGTCGTGTTTGGAACTGAATTTGGCCTTGGGTTTGTAGGAGAAAAGCAGTCTTGGATGTGAATCTTCGAGTAGACGGGAGGGGACAGTGGGAGGGGGTGGGACCACTCGGGCCTCTCCCGAAAGGATTGGAAGAAAAAAAAAAGAGAAAATCTCAGCTTTGGAGCTCCGTGCGGGCGAGTGTGACCATCAGGATGGGAAAGTGACAAGAAAGTGACATGGGCACAGCAGTATGGCTGCAGGGACCCCAGAGTGCAGGTTTGCAGAAAGCAATCAGAGAACAGCTGCAGAGCCGTGGAGACAGATGCTTCCCGCTCTGTCAGCGCTCCCTTGCCGGGAATCTGCAAGGCACCTAGAAAGACACCAGTGTGTGTCTTCAAAAGGATGACATTTCTCTCACCAGTGCCCTTTTCAAGCCTTTGCTGGGTCTGCCTGGTGGCAGAGGGGAACTACCCTGGCAGCGAAGTCCCAGGATCGCTTCCTGGCTTTGCAGCACATCCCCACGCAACTACATGTTCAACGCTCCTCTGCCTCATTCTGGAGGTAAAATGAACCCTCAGAGGAGGGTCTCAAATTTTCCAAAACGTCCTCTAGGACCTGCGACCTCTTCAGGACCGTCTGCTGCTCCATCCGAAATCCCTGGTGCTGATCAGTCTGTCGGTCTCACTGGACAGTCCCTCACGGCTCCCTGAATCTCCCCACGGTGGTAGATACTCGTCTGGGACGCGTGTATCACCTGCGGCGTAGCCCCTGGGCAACAAAACTCCAAGTTCATGGCGCGAGGCCTTCATTCCGCCGTGGCCTCTGCTCCCCGCTTTTCTTGTGCTTCCCAGTCCAACCGAACTCAACCTCTCTCCTCTATGCAGAGCACCGCTCTCGACTGACTCAAGCGGTCCTCTTTGGGCATCTGCTGCCCAGAACTTTCCAACATCTCCCCGAGGTCTGGGGAAGTTGGCAACAGGTGTCTGTCCATTCATCCAAGAACTTAAGAGTCCCCTCCGACCCTGGAGACCAGGTTGTCACCCACGTCATGGGACCGACTGGCTTCTCTTTATAGCAAGTCCTTTGTCCCCCAAAGCTGGACTGAGTCTCCGTCTGGCTTGGGCGAGTTCTTCACACCCACTTCCTGTGGCTTATCTGCCTACCGCTAGATGAACACCACACAATTATAAATACTCAGGTCAATATATATATGCAGGTTTAGAGAGATATATATATTCTGGTCACTGTTTTACACTTTTTTTTTTAAACAAAGAAAACCACTAGCCTGCTTGTTGCTATGTTTGTGCCATTCCCGACTCCCATCTGGCCTGAAATGTGAGCCACCGAGTCCTGCGCGGCTCCAGCTCTACGTGGCCCCATCACATTGGCCCACGGTCAGTTTTAACGCTCCCTGCTCGTGCAGATGCTTGAGGGCCTTGAACTCCAAGGGCATGGTGTGGGGGCTGGCCTGCGAGGTGTAGCCATACTTGAGCGTGTCGTAATAGTGATACTTGACGGGGTTCTGGTTCTGATCGAGTGGGAAGGGCCAGAATCCGTAGAGGTAGATTTCATTACAGAAGCGTGTGGCCAGCGTGTACATTAAGAGCCCGGTGGTGGGTCTTTTGATGTGGACTTTGTTAGTTAGCCAGTATCTGAAAGAAAAAAAAAAGAAATGTGTTGACGAATCATCTTTCCCAGAAAGAGGGAAATTATAATTTTTTGTTGTTGTTTATTATTAAGGTGTTGTCCAGCGGGGTTATATCAGTTAATAAATACATTTTTTTTTGTCGGTTGTGGGGCTTGAACTCTGGGCCTGGGCATTCTCCCTCAGCTCTTCAAGTCAAGGCGAGCGCTCTACCACTTGAGCTACAGCGCCACTTCCGGTTTTCTGGTGGTTTATTGGAGATAGGAGTCTCACCGTCTCTCCTGCCTGGGCTGGCTTTGAACCGAGATCCTCAGATCTCAGCCTCTTGAGTAGCTAGGATGACAGGCGTGAGCCACCGACACCTGGCTATAAATACTTTTTTTTTTTTTTTTTTGACAATGTCAACCCTTTGGTTTGAACTCAAGAGTCTTGAGCTTTGTAGGCAGGGGTTCTACCACTTGGACCACACCAGTAGTCTAGCTTTTTGCTGGTGAAATTTTGGATATGGAGTCTTGAAGACTTTTTGGGGGGGACAATGTCACCCCCTCTTTTGTTTCCTTTCCCCTGGTTTTCCCCTCCCATCTCCACCCACAAGTTGCATAGTTCATTTTCCACAGAGTGTCTGCTGAACTCTATGACTGCATTTGTTCACCCTTCCTCAGGAAGAGGGAGCGTGTGTCCCGCCTAGCACTCCCTCGCATTGCAGCTGACAGGTCTCAGGCTCACTCCCTAGAGGACTGGCAATTTATTAGACAACTGGACCAACCTTGGCTGTGTGCTTTCCCACAAAGGAGTCTACCGGACTGTCCTGAGCTCAAAGGGGACACACAGACACAAAGGAACTTCCCCCGCTACTCAAGAGGCTGAGATCTGAGGATCATGGTTCAAAGCCAGCCTGGGCCCGAAAGTCCATGAGACTCTTATCTCCAATGAACCCTCAAAATGCTGGAAGCAAAGCTGTGGCTCAAATGGTACAGCACTAGTTTAACCTTAAGCTTAAAAGCACCCAGGGCCTGAGTTCAAGTCCCAGGACTGGCACACACGTGGGGTCATGAAAGAAAACACAGTCGAGTGAGAAAACAGAGTGTTAGTCCCTGGGCGTTGTGGGCGCTCTGCGCGGTGTGGGCGCAGGGTCCTTGGTGTACCATGGGTACACAGAGAGGAAGAGGCGGCCCCTCCCACAGCCAGGAAACCAGCTGCCAGACGGCTTGACTGAACAGATGGTTTGGTCACCGCTGTTCTGTGAAACCTCTTTCTGTGGGACCTGAGTTTTCTCTCTTACACATGGATGGAAAACTGCCCAGATGATCTCTAAGAAACCCTCAGGGTCTAGTATTCCAAGAGAACGAATTCCAGGTCTCATTACATCTGCTAACCCAGACTTACCAGACTGTGTGGACTAACCTCTTTTTCTAATAAAAGCTTCCCCTTCCCCTACTTACCTTACTCCCTTTAAAAGCAGTGTATTTACCCTGGTTGAAAGATGTAATTCCTCTCTGTCTTTTCTTTTTTTCAGTACTAGGGTTTGAACTCAGGGCTGCTTGCTATGCTTGTAGGCAGGTGTTCTACCACTTGAGTCACATTTCCAGCCTATTTTGCTTTGGTTATTTTTAAAATAGGAAATCAGACCAGCCTGGACCACAAACCTTCCTTTGATGTCTTTTGTGCCCAGCTTATTGGTTAAGATAGGGTCTTACTCTCCTCCCCCCCACCCCCCTGCCAGCTCCCCATGCTGGGATATTCTTAAACAGCGAATCTCAGTCTCTGCTTTGTGAATAGTTGGTATGATAGGAATGAGCCATGAAGCCTGGTATATGACAGATGTAATCCTTTTTTTAAAATTGTTTTTATTATAAAGGTGATGTACAGAGATGTAATCCTTTTTGATTTTACTTTACTATCTTATTAAGTAGTCGTACAAAGGGGGGTTACAGATAGAAAGATGTATTTCTCCACTACACATTCCTGACTGCTGTGACTCTACACTAAATATTGTTCACATTTTTATGTCCTTAACCTTGGTGGGACCCCATTCCAGAGGTTCACGCTTGCTAATGGAACAAATGTCTGCTCTCCACCGAAAGCAAGGACCAGCACAGTACAGCTTCTGTGCCGATACTCACCTTGTGAGTATCACCAGGGTGGGCCTTGTTTTATAATCAAGCACACCAACTACATTCATGCCAAGTGTGAGCGTATGCCAGGCATGAGCAGTTACATACCACTGAAGGATGGAACTGTTCTGTGATTCACCATGCTTTGAGCTAAAAAGCTAAAAGCCAAAAGGCTGGTGGGGGTGTGTGCAGGGGAGGGGCAGGCTCCCCAGAAACCCAAAAGGGGCATCTCAAAGCTAAGGGGAATCCAGCCAGGTGCCGGTGGCTCACGCCCATAATCCCAGCTACTCAGGAGGCTGAGATGAGGATTTCGGTTCAAAGCCAGCCCCAGCAGGAAAGTCTGTGAAAGCCTTTTTTACATTTTATTTTTTTATATTTAGTTTTTTTGCTGGTACTGAGGCTTGAACTCTGGGCCTAAGTGCCGTCTCTGAGCTCCTTTTGTTCAATTTTAGCACACTACCACTTGAGCCACAGAGCCGTACCTGGCTTTTTCTGTGATTTAGCAGGAGATAAGTGTCTCAGGGACTTTCCTGCCAGGTCTGGCTTCCAACTGCCATCCTCAGATCTCAGCTTCCTGAGCAGCTAGGATTACAGGCGTGAGCCACTGGTGTCCAGCTCCTAAGACGCTTATCTCCAATTAACCACCAAAAAGCCAGAAGTGCAGCTGTGGTTCAAATGGTAGAACACTTGAAAAAGCTCAGCACCGAGGCCCTGAGTCCAAGCCTTAATTAAGAATGGCACTGAAGAAGAAGAAGAAAAAGAAGGAACTCAGAAGATGCATTGCATCACTGTGTTTAGAGTGTACATTACTCTTTGAGTCAGAATAGGGGAAAGATTGCCTAATAATCCATTTAATTCCATCAAATCCTGCCCTATTCAAGCTAGGAGAATGCCCTGGAAGGCTTTCCCAGCCCTCTGACTGAGGAGAACCTTGCTCCTGGTGTGACCTGAGGAGCCTCCCCTCCCCCTCGCCACCGTGGGGGTGGCCGTGTCCCACAGGGCCACAGCGGGACACCGTGCCAGCCTCGTGGATGGCCCTGCAGACAGCCACAGTTGTCCCGTAAGCCTGTCACTTGACCCCCTCCCCCTCCTCCTGGTTCATTCTGGAAGTTTCCCCAGGGTCTGGGGTTTCCAGCAGGGAATCAGGACAGAGGCAGAGCACAGGCCAGCCGGTCTGGCCACCACAAACTCAGTGCCGGGCCTCATCATGTACACCCCCAATAAAACCCTGCATGGTCCGAGTGGACCCCTGCCACTCTTCCTCCTTCTCCTCCTCCTCCCCGGAGCCCTCTGGACATTTCTCTCCAGAGCACCCCAGGTTCTATGGTGAACATCCTGAGATCAAGCAAGCTGCGCAAGCACCTGGTTAGATACGATGTGGCAGCCTCGGGACCCCTGCCTCCCCTCCCAGCCCCGCCTTCCCCCGCACCCCCCAAGGGGGCTGCAGCGGACGCCATGCATTGGCTGTCAAGCCAGGGCCTGGTCCCTGCCTGAGACCTCAGCGGCTGGCTCCCTGAGCGGATTGCAGGCCGCACACCAGCCAAATGCCACGCTGGGGATGAGGGCTTTGTTTATCTGCTGGTCGAGAGGCCTTTGCCAGGGGTCGGCTTTCAGAAATGGATTTCTGTTCAGGCTAGCCAAACCCGTGCCTCGATTGGGGGTGGGGGGGAGGGAGAAGCTGTGGTGAGCCATTTTGAAGCCAAGCACACACCTGCCCCGCTGGTGAACTGCCCCCCCCCCCCAGCCTCCTGGAAATACTCCCTTTGTTCCTGCTCTTCTCCCGCTCATGCTGTCAGTCACCCTGCCTGATTACCATGAGCTTTTGTTCTTCCTTTCCTCCCTGTGCCAAGCGACCTGGGGTTGGGGTGGGAATTTGTCACAGGATGGGCTGATCTCCCCCACACTCCCACGTCTCCTGGGTACAATTCAGAGACATCCGCAGGCCCCAGGCGGGTCTCGAAGCCTTTGACATTTGACCCCGTGGGCTCCCCTCACATCTCTCAGGATATCTGTGATTGAGTTGCGGTCATGTGGCCCATTCTGGCTCCCGGGGGACAATAAAAGTGGCTTTCCCCACTTTTTCTTTTTTTTGTCAGTCTTTTGCTCAAGGTGAGCGCTCTACCCCTTTGAGCTATGGCACCACTTCTGGTTTCTGGGTGGTTAGTTGGAGATAAAATTCTCACTGGGACTTTTCTGACCAGGCTGGCTTTGAACCGTGATCCTCGAATCTCAGCCTCCTGAGTAGCTAACAGGTGTGAGCCACCTGCCCCTAGTTCCCGCCCCCACCCCATCCCATTTTCTTGTTCCCTGACTTGCAGAACTTCAAGGCCTTCTGTGAAGACAGGAATAAGAAAAACAATTGCATCCTAGATCCCCAATTTCCCGGCTGGAAGAGAGTCAGTGTCAGCTCGCATCACAATTGGGGGTCAAGGTGAGGAACCTGCCTCCATTGTGCCAGAGCCCTGGTTGTGGGGTCTGTTAGAGGAGCCCCCGCTACCCCACGCTGAGGATCCCCAATCTGGTTATGCTTGGCAAATATTCATCTGGGAGATGAAAAATGGAAAGCTGTGGAAAAGGAGAAGTGGGAAGCCAGCTGAGCACGCAGCCCTGTGGCTGGGGAGGGGTGAGGAGAAGGGGCAGGATTAGGTCAGGTACCACCCAGAATTGCTAAGCGGGAAGGGAAAAGGTGTTAACAGCCAGTGTGAGAGTCCGGAATGAATGAATGAATGAATGAATGAATGAATGGAGGGACCAGCCTGTTTCCTATTCTGTCTCCTTGGTTCTGGCCGGGCCATGAGGGCACCACTTAATAAGTAGTTTGTAATAGAACCGGACTGAGTTATGCGGGAACAAATCACTCTTGATTTTCCTTTCCACCTCCTCAGTCACTCTGGCCAATTTACAGACTCGGTGTGTGTGTATGTGTAGGTGTGTGTGTATGCCTGACTTGTGATCTACTTTTTTCCTTAGGATATCAGCTGGGTGTAAAAACACAAACTAATTAATTTTGCCTTCCCTACGGGGGTTAGCTGGGTGAATTGACAATGCCCCATCTCCTCTACCAGTCTTGAGATTTTAATTAGAAGGCAAAGTCATCTCAAAGCAGGCAGTAATTATTTTTCTTTTTCAAATTGGCCACCTCCCTAGGTGTGACGATTGGGCGTTATAGTTTATGGTGCGGACATCAATCAAGGGGGGATTGCCAGAATTGTTTTAAAACACATGCCCCGCGGTCTCCTGGATTCGTGGCGCGTGGCCATTGTGGCTGCTGGAAAAGCGAGGGAGAGCGTTTTCTGCAGAGAAGTTAATGACACTGTTGGACAGAGCAGAGATGGCTCCTGGAGGGCAACTGTGACTGTGCGAAATCTCTCTCGGGTTGAATCTTCCCAGCTTTGCCTTGTTGGAGAGATGTGGCTTCAGTCTCGGGATTCGGGGTTGTCTTGGGGAGCTGGTTACGCTGTGGGAAGGCTGGAGGCTGATTTCTGCCCCCTGGGTCTCCATTGGTGTTCGAGTTGTGCTACACCAGACTACCTCTAATACAGCCTGGGTCGCCCAGGCCCTCCCCAGAGTGTGCCAGAGACTCTAGTCGTGGCCCAGTGGGACTGGGGATGCACTCCAGATCTCAGCCTGAAAATCCTCTCCCTGCCTCAGGTTCACTGTGCTTCCCGTCCACGTGCTTCTTGCCAGAGTCTGGGCACCTGGCCTCCCCTTCAGTGGGCAGGAAGGCTCTGCAGCCCTGGGCTTCTGTCCCCACTGATGGGCAGCGGGGCCTGCTCTGCTCACTGGCCCTCCCCCTGGCCCTGAACCAGGGCCTCCTCAGGCCAACGCAGGGCTTTCCTTGGGCCTCATTAGTCACCAGTCCTCAAGGCTCGCCTGCTGGGCCAGCGGGCAGCTGTCCTGCTCGACTGGACGGCCCTCTCCACGGGGTGCACAGCCTCTCCAGTTGTTGTAATTGAATTAGCGCCATTCATGACCAGCTGCCGACCACATTCCCGTTTCCTGTGCCGGGCGTGACTGCTTGTTGTCCTTCCTCTTGGTTTCTCTCCTCTCTGGCCCACCTCCAGCCAAGGCCTTCTGGCTGCTCTGCAGGATGGCGGAGCCACGGAGGCCAGCGCTGTGCTGGCACCAGATAGCGCCAGCACATGGCTTCTGTGCTGTGTCCCTTGCTCTTTGCGATGGCAGGTCACTGATTCAGAGGCCCTGGAATCTGGTGGTGGCACCGCAGATCACACAGCGTTAGCTGACATAGAGAAGTGCTGGAGTACAAGGGGAAGGCACCCAACCCCATTGTTACAGGCTGAGAAGATGTCCTTCCCAGATGTATTGGTTCAAATCTTCACTTCCAGTATCTTGATAGGGGACCTTATGTTTTGTCAAGATCTTTTCTCTTTTTCCCTTCCTTCCTTCCTTCCTTTTTTTTTTTTTTTGGGTCCGGTCGTGGGGCCTGAACTCTGGGCCTGGGCGCTGTCCCTCAGCTCTTCAGCTCAAGGCTAGCGCTCTACCACTTGAGCCACAGCACCACTTCCAGCTTTTGCTTATGTGGTGCTGAGGAATCGAACCCAGGGCCTCATGCATGCAAGGCAAGCACTGTACCACTGAGCCACCTTCCCATCCCCTCTAAGCATCTCTTTTTATTTTCTTGTTGAAACTAACATATTTTGATTTAGGTAGAAAGATGTATCATGACCCTGAACTCTGGGCCTGGGCACTGTCCCTCAGCTCTTCAGCTTTTGAGCTTTTCAGCTCAAGCTCTACCACTTGAGCCACAGCGCCACTTCTGGTCGTCTGGTGGTTCATTGGAGATAAAAGTCTCACAGACTTTCCTGCCTGGGCTGGCCTTGAACTGCGATCCTCAGATCTCAGCTTCCTGAGTAGCTAGGAGTACAGGCGTGAGCCACCGGCACCCGGCAGTTTTGCTTTAAAAAATTGTTTTTTTAACCTTGGCTGGCCTGGACTGCAGCCCTCCACTTACATTCCACACATATCTGGGGTGACAGGTGTGCACCACTGTGCTGAGGGTTTTGTTGTTCTGTTGAGATGGAGTCTTGGGAAGTATTTTTTGCCCCTGCTTTCCTATCTGCAACTGCCACGCTCCCCCCTCCCTACCCCCCCCCCGCCCCGTTCCACCTGCTGCACAGGTGGGATTACAGACACCATCCACCAATGCCCTGCCAGTCCCTTGGTCTTTTCTTCACGTGGCCCCGTCCTGCCCCTCCCCTCCAGCCGCGCCGTGTCCGCCCTTTCCATTGCACTCAGAGCCTCACGAAGTTGGAGGGACCAGGATACCACGTAAGACCATGTGAAGGCCTGACGGTCCTCTTCCCCCACTACAAGCAGGGTGGCCCACTTGTTGCTCTGCAGCAGCTCCTGAAGCTTCCCAGAGCTCCTGCGGGGGGCGGGGGTGCCGCGTTCTCAGGATGAACAGTCTGTTTGTTTAAAGGGCTCATTACTGGGGCTTAATGCTATTTTGACACATGAAAGCGAGTCAATTATTGCTGGAAATAGCTTTGGCTTGCAGAGATTTCTTCCAGGTGGCGGGCTGCCTGGTCTCCATCCATTGGCTTTTTGCTCTCAGTATCCAGGGGCAGCTCTTATTCTTCTCTTATCCCTTTGAACTCTTAAACCATCTTACAAGTCTCCTTCTTCCAGGGAGCAATGATATTTCAAGCGTGGAGATGCGGGTTGCTGTGGCAGGTCTATTTTATGATGGCATCAAGTGAAAAGAGGCCCTGGAAAGGTAAGGGCTGCGGCCAGCCAGGCTCGAATCTGAACAGGGCCCACTTGGACTCCATCAGCCATGAGTGTAGATGCGGATGTCCTCCCCCTCCCCCTCCGGGGCCAGTCCTGGGGCTTGAACTCACAGCCCAGGGTTTTTGATCTCAAGGCTAGCGCTCTACCACTTGAGCTACAGCTTCAGGCTTCTTTTTGGGCAGTTCATTGGAGATAAGAGCCTCGCTGACTTTTCTTCCAGGGCTGGCTTTGAATCGTGATCCTCAGATCTCAGCCTCCTGAGTGGGTGGGATTACAGGCGTGAGCCATTGGTGGAGCTGGCTGCCCCTCCTTTTTTTTTTTCCCCTTCAGGTTCTTCTTAGGTCTTTCGCATGGGTTGCCTGTGACAATCCTACCAAAATGAGTCCAGCATTCATCACAGGCTTGGGTACCTCAGAGTGAGTGACTCCGGGAGCCTCCCAGGCCCCATTGGAGGGGCCTTCTAATGTCCCCTGATTGGTGAGCAGATTGTGCCCTGAGCTTCCTATATCCTCAGGGCACAGCCACGATCTGCCATGTGTTTGAGTGGAACTGGATGTAGACTCAGAGATCAGAGCACACACACACACACACACACACACACACACACACACACACACACACACACATATATATGTACAATATATGTATATATTATATGTACATACATATACATATCATACCATTATATAATATATATGCCACATATAAGATTTATCCTCTAGAAGATATAAAATACATAATATATATAATCTATAACTGTATCACGTATATGCCACATATAGTATTTACCCTATGTAATATATAATACATATATAATTAATACCTATGGCAGAGAATTATACAACATCTCATATATAATCCCCGTATGGGGATTACATTATCTATTTGTAAGGGGTGCCTCACACTTACAACTGAAGAGTGAACTCTCTTCTTCTATGCTCCCAAACACACACAGGCTTTGGGCAGACCTCTTCTTACAGGAGAGACTCACCACCCACCACACCCCTTTCATCCTCAGAGTCATCCTGGGTTTTCCTCTTTCTCTCACCCATGGGTATGCCCTCCATAGCACCTCTCATCAAACCTGGCTGCCGGTGCAGCTGGGCCACAGCCCCGCCGACCCAGCGGCTACGCCACCCCCGGCACCAGCCTCCTCTACGCCATCACCCCCTTGCCTTCCTTCTGTCCAGGCGATTGGCAACAGCCCCCATCACCTATGCCAGGATCGTTCTTGCTAGCTGGGAAGGCAGCTGCGTGACCCTGACAGCCACCGTCTCCCCTTCCGTGTTCTCTGCTTTTCCAGACTCTCAGTACAGACTGCAGGTAGGCATTGCCAACGGGTTAAACCCGGCATGCTGGATGACAGCTGCACACCGGCCCCCACCCCTATTCTGAAGCACAGAGGCTCAGGTGGCTTGCGAGGGTCATCCAGGCCCTGGGAGTCGGGATGGAAGCGTACCCCGGGGCAGGGCGGGGTGGGGTGGATCCCCCCAGCCCCCGGAGGTGCTCACCCTCGCACGGCGTGAAGCAGGCGCAGGGATGGGTAGGCGGTGCGCACGTTGACGTGGTGCTTCAGGATGAGTGTGTTCACCCACTCCACACGCTCCTTGCCTCCGCGGGCCATGAAGGCCGGGATCCACAGGATGCTGCCGTTGAGGCCGTGCAGCCGCTGCAGGAGCTTCTCCCTCCACGTGGCGTTGACCAGGTCTTCAAAGGCCCGCTGGATGACTGAGGGGTTCATGGTCACTAGGTCCGTCTTAAGCCCCACATCCTGGGCGTATTCCTGCACCGGGGCCAGGTTGCACCTGCCGGAGAAAACAGCGATGTGGTCCTTTGGGGGGAAAGGGCATCCATCCCCCTCTCATCCTGTCCCTCTCCTTGCTTTCACTCATCCCCAGAGAGCAACCCTAGGCACCGCTGAAGTCATGGGGCTCCAGGCGGTGACCACAGAGGGAGTCTGGAAGGATGGATTGGTGGACAGGTGCACAGAGAGCCTGCCTCTCCATCTGTTAACCCAGGAGAACCCCTCCGGGAACTTGTTTAAACCGCCAAGATCCGGGGGTTCCTTACCTGCAGATCTAGGTTCAGGTGAAAGATGGGAGTGGGTGAGAGGCATGGATGACACAGAGAGACAGAGAGAGAGAGAGAGAGAGAGAGAGAGAGAGAGAGAGAGAGAGAGAGAGAGAGAGAGAGAGGGAAGGAGAGGGAGAGGGAGAGAAAAGGGAGAGGGAGAGGGAGAGGGAGAGAGAATGTGTGTGTGTGTGTGTGTGTGTGTGACAGAGAGCAAGAGAGCACGAGAGAGTATGTGTGTGTGTATGTGTGAGAGAGAGACAGAGAGACAGAGAGGGTGAGAGAGAGAAAGGGAGAAGGAGAGAGAGAGACAGAGAAAGGGAGAGGGAAAGGGAGAGGGAAAGGGAAAGGGAGAGAGAGGAGAATATGTGTGTGTGTGTGACAGAGAGAGACAGAGAGAGCAAGAGAGCACGAGAGAGAGAGAGAGAGAGAGAGAGAGAGAGACGGAAGGAAGGAGAGAGAGAGAGTGTGTTTTAAGCTAGTCCTTTTCTGGTACCAACAGTTTAAGAAACAGTAAATCCAAGGGTTCATGTTCCTGTTCTGGCAGTCTCTTGGGGCTGGAGTCAAGGCTCATGAGGTAGAATGTTGGTCTAGCATGTACAAGGCCCTAGATTCAATTCCTAGTGCAGAAAGAAAGAGAAAGAAAAAAAAGACCAAACCCATGACATTCTAGGCACAAAAAATGTACCCAAAGCTTTTTCTGCATCCATTGAATTGATCATGTAATTTTATTTTTGTCCTTGGTTCTTATCATGTGATTTTTTCCCCCCTGCATCTCTTGAACCGATTGTGTTGTGTATTACACTCACTGATTTGTGTATGTTGAACCATTCTTGAATCCTTGGAGTGAAATCAACGTGATCACAGTATGTGGTGTTTTTAATACGTTGCTGAATTTGGTTCACAAATACGTTTTAAAAGGATTTCTATATTTATGCTCACGAGGGAAATTTGTTTATATATATGTGTATATATATATATATATATATATATATATATATATATTTGCTGTGTCTGTGTCTGGTTTTGCTAGGAGTGTAATACTGGCTTCATAGAATGGGCTTGTGAGTGTTCCTTAGCCTTTTATTTCATAGAATACTTTGAGGAGCTTTGGCGTTAATTCTTCTTTGATGGTGTGGTAGAAGTTGGCAGTGAATTCATCTAGACCTGGGCTTTTCTTTGTTGGGAGACTATTCTTGCTTCAATTTCATTGCTTGTTATTGATCTAGCTAAGTGATTTATATCCTCTTGGCTGAATTTCGATAGGTCTATCTGATGCATCTAGAAATGTATTTATTTCTTTTAGATTTTTCCCCTTCGTTAGAATGTAAGTTTTTAAAATATTCCCCAATGACCCTCTTGGCTTTCCTTGGTATTTGTTGTGATATTTTCATCTCTAATTTGTGTGTGTGTATGTGTGTGTGCACGCGCTCACACTTGAACTTGTGGGCATTCTCCTTGAACTTTTGTGTTCAATCACTTGATTTACAGCTTCACTTCTGGATTTTTGGTGTTTAATTGGAGATAAGAATCTCAAGGACTTCGATGCCTGAACTGGATTAGATCTGCAATTCTCAGATTTCAGCCTCCTGAGTAGCTCAGATGACAGGTGTGAGCCATAAGCACTGGGCTCTGTTTTTGGTTTTTTATTTTTGTTTTAGTCTCTATTTTGCTAGTTTCTGCCAGGGAAGGTACCTGGGATATGTACGTATCTGTGTGCTTTGGCCCCTAAATGTCTGGGAAAGTACTTCATACACACAATCCTGAATCAGGCACCATCTCTTCATGCTACCCTTGCAAGCTCCTTTTTATTTTCTTGGTGCTGACTGGCTTTCCTTTCTAGTCTTGGTTCAGTAGCACAGTTTCTGTGTAGCCTCAAAGGTGGATAGAAAGACAACATGGCATCTCACATTCCCAACTACTCTCTGCTCAAAGATGCTTTCTATGGAAGACAATTGGCCAATGAGATGCTTGTCATGGAAGACAATTGGCCAATGAGATGCTTTCCATGGAAGACAAATGGCCAATGAGATGTTTGCCATGGAAGACAACTGGCCAATGAGATGCTTTCCATGGAAGACAAGTGGCCAATGAGATGCTTTCCATGGAAGACAATTGGCCAATGAGATGCTTTCCATGGAAGACAAGTAGCCAATGAGATGCTTTCCATGGAAGACAAGTGGCCAATGAAATGCTTGCCATGGAAGACAATGAGGAATGAGTGTATGTATCATGCTGGTTTGCTGCTCCTGGTTGGAGGCTCGTGGTCCTATGGTGGCCCCAAGACCCTTAAGAGATGTGACCCCCCCAAGGAGATCCAATGCCTGCATTTCCCCAAGAATGGGACAAGAAACCAGATGTCTGGGTTTGCCCAAGATTAAAAGGTTTCCTTTCTCTTCTTACTGCCCATGACCCATTCCTAATGTCTTCGGCTTCCATCAGACAAGCCTGCTGCAGTTCCTTCCTTCCTTTCCCTCCCCAGCACTCTCTCAGTCCATCTTTAGACTGGAGGACTTCAAAGGACAGGGGTAGGCCCACTGGTTCTGCCAGGTTCAAAGACCTGGCCAAGGCTAAGGAACCTTGGTCCCCAGGTGATGGTTGCTCTCGAATCCCAGGGGATACAAGAAGAGTCACACCCATGTCTTCCCACATCCTTGGGTTCTGGGATTTGGACGATCATGCTGTTCACAAGCCCGGGGACAAGGCTCTCTTTGCACCAGATCAGGCCCAGTGGAAATGTGAGACAAGGTCTGCACTTGTGCCAGGGCTGACAGCTAGGCCGAATGAAACTTGAGGCTCTGTGTGGCCTACTTTCGACCAGGAAACAGAAAAGCCTTATTCCTCAGATTGTATGGCTAAGGGACCAGGTGTCAGGACCGTGAGTAACTGTCTAAATATCCTTGTGGGGAGAGAGAGAGAGAGAGAGAGGGAGAGAGAGAGAGAAAGAGCGCTGATATGTTAGAGAAAATGAGGATCAAATACAAGATTCAAGTCACAGCTTCACTTCTAATATAGGCACGGTAGAAGAATGCAGGTACTAGTAGAGTGCTATCTTCTAGGACACTGGAAAGAGATTTGCAAACTTGGACAGACAAATGAGCCAGCCCAGGATAGATATTCTTGGCAACCTTTAGTACCAAGCTTGTGAAGAGCCAGTGAATTGTTCAGCTTTGCAGGCTGTATTGTCTCCGTGTGACTTCACTCAGTTCTGCACTGGAGTGAGCAAGCAGACATTTACCACGTGAAAATGAGCCAGAGTGGCTGTGTTCCAATAAAACTTTATTTATAAAAGAATAGGCTCGAGGGTTATAGACTGCTTGCTTCTGGTTTGGATCAGTAAGTGTCAACTTTGGGTATGTGCCAGAATCACCTGAGCTTCTGAGGTTGCTTTCTCCTTCCCCACCACCAGATAGCAGATTGCTTTAACTGGTTAAAGGTACAATCTGAAGGCTGGGGAGAGGGAGAGAGGGAGATGTTCTTACACAATTCTGATGTGTAGTAAATATTGAAAACAGGGACAGATGGGCAATGCTACCTTTCAATCTGATGTCAGCCACTTAGGGCCAGGGCACCTTCCCGGGGTGGTTACCTTATGACAAAGCTGTGTGTGTCAATCTCCTGGCCGCAGCCGCTGTTCAGCAAGACCCCCGAGTTGCCCACGATGGCACAAGTCCGGAAGTGCTTGTTCTTCAGAGGGGACGTTCTGGGGAGGAGCTCGTAGAGGTTCTGAGACACGTTCATCGTGCTGTCCCGGTCAAAGATGTAATGGATGATATCTCCTGGCTTCAGCGTCCCTTTGAGGACAGAAATATCCTTCTCGGCATCCAAGAACTTTAAGATTTGTTTCCTAGGATAAACCAAATGCATATGAGGACAGTTTTCATGTTGCCAGCTATTCTTTGCCAACTCAACCTTGGTTTGTTTATTCATTCATTCATTTGTGGGGGACAGTAGTAGAGTTCAAACTTAGGGACTTGAGCTCGGTAGGCAGGGATCCAGGGCTTGAAGCCATCTATACCCCTCCCCCCTCCCCCTCCCCCCTTCCCTTTTTTCCCTTTAGTTATTTTTCAGATGAGGTCTTGTGTTTTGGTATGGGATCTGATCTTGGACCACAGTCCTCTTATCTCCAATTCTCCCATAGCTCTGATCACAGAGATGTACCACTATATCCAGCCTGTTTGTTGAGATACTGTCTGGCTAACTTTCTGTCTACACTGGCCTCCCAAACTTGATCCTACCAGTTTCTACCTCCTGAGTAGCTGGGCTTCTGTGAGAGGGCCGCCATGCCCAGCTTCACTCAGACTTGCTTGCCCCGGATCACTGTGTAGGGCAGCCAACAGGTAGAACATGCGGACGTCTAGGCTTTACAGAGGATACCTCACTGAGGGGTGAATGTCCCAGCCCCTTGTCACAAGGACAAACCCAGACATTTGGTTTCTTGTCCCGGTCTGGGGAAAATACAGACATCTGGTCTCCCTGCATCGTGGCTCCTTTTTTAGGGAACTCAGGGCCACCATAGGACAAGGAATCTCCAGTGAACCAGCATGACACATGCGCTCATTCCTCATTGGCCAGTTGTCTTCCACGGAAAGCATCTCATGGGCCAACTGTCTTCCATGGAAAGCATCTCTGAGTAGAGGCTCTCTTCCCTAGGGGCAGATGGGCTTGTGGGACTGAGAGGTGTCTTCTATCCATCTCTGAGGCTCTGACAGCATCATGGCCTGCCATCCATAGGGTTGGTCCAATTGGTGGGGTGTGATCTTTGTTCCTTGATTTGTTGTCTACTGTGGAGTTAGTAAATGTTGACATTTCTGGTCTTATGGGAAAGGGCCTCCTCTGTGATGCTTTAGAACAAAGTGACTGAAGGACAGCTCTCTAAGTGCGGGCTAACTTTGACTTAGAGGAAAGGCTCTGGCACAATCTGGAGGAGATGAACTGCTGTCTTCATAGAATTACTAGGATAGTTTGACCCCAATACACAGCTGCCTAAGGATTCAGAGCATTTCAGCTGGGGTTACTAAGTACCCTAAAGACTTTTTTTTTTTTTGCTAGACTTGGGGCTTGAACTCAGGGTCTGGGTGCTGTCCCTGAGCTTATTTTGTTCAAGGTTAATGCTCTATCACTTTGAGCCACAGCGCCACTTCCAGTTTTCTGGCAGTTGACTGGAGATAAGAGTCTCACAGACTTTCTTGCCCTGACTAGCTTCAAACTGTGATCCTCAGATCTCAGCCTGCTGAGTAGCTAGGATTATAGGTGTGAGCCACCAGCTCCAGGCTCCAAAGACTTTTAGAAATGATTCAAGTCATGAAGAGAAAGGAATTGGACGCTCAGATCAAGCAACATTCATTTTGTGTCCTGTAGTGAACCCCCATCGAGAACTGGCAGGTTCTGGTCTCCTGCCCCCAGAGTGCAGATACTCTGCTGGCAACTTCAGAGGTCCTGATCTTGGGGGAAATCCCGGTCAGGTGACTGATGTCTGTCTATGGTTGGAAGACTGATGTAGCTACAGGGCAGCGAGAATCCTTGCTGCTTTTCAGTCACACTTCATTCCATTGTTACAATGCAAGGGAACTCATTCTTGCTGAACAGTTTCATACCTCTATAAAAATGTTTTTTTTCCCCCCCATGTTACTAGGGTTTTAACTCTGGACTTTGTGTTGATTAAGACTGGGTTCTACCATTGAGCCATGCCGCTAGCCTTTCTTGCTCTGGTTATTTTTGAGATAGGGTTGTGCTCTTTGCTTGGGACAGCCTGGACTGTGATCCTCCTTACATTTCTCACACCAGCTTTTATCTGTTGACAATGGAGGGGATTCTAAAGAAAAATTATTTTATTTCGGTCTGTGATCCTCCCTCATACCTTATGATGGAAAACAAAGCCATTGTTTCATTCTCTTGGCTTTCCTAAGTCCTGAGCGCCTTAAGCACTGCTTATATTTGTTGGAAATTGCTACTCTTTCCTTACAATTACTTATGCTGAAGTATTTAAAGGCAGAGTGAGTCCCCAGAAAGCTCATAAATAAATACCTCTGTGAGGGAATTAATTTCTAACTAATTATGAGCAATTGCTATCAATTATTGAGTCTCATTCCAATTTACTTACAGAATCTTTTCTTCCGAATCATTTTGGTGATTGAGTTGCTGAGGTGGAGGGACATTATTTTTCCCCCTCGGACTAAAGGCTTGTTATGGGCCTGTCTCAGTAAGGGTCATTACGGAGGCCAAAATCAAGTCTTCTTCAAAAGTGGTAAGGTGTGTGTGTGTGTGTATGCATTTCTCTACCTTATGGTAAAGGAAAGAACAAGAAGGAACTGCAGGAGGGAAGATTTCACCATGGATAGAAGAGTGGGGGTAGTGGTGGCTCCTCCCAAAATTTATGTCCACCCTTTAGCCCCTGGAATCTGAGACTATGACCTTATTTGGAAACGGCATCTCTCTAGATGTAATGAAATTAATAATCTTCCATGAGATCATCCTGAGTTCCCCAGAGGGCCCTAAATCCAATCACGCTGTCCTGCCAGAGACAGCAGAGGGGACTCCACAGACCCAGAGGAGGGGAAGGGCCTGCAAAGAGAGAGGCGTGGGGGCCACAGCCACAGCCACAGCCGGGGCTGGGCCGCCAAAGCTGGAAGAAGCCGGGATGGCTGTGGTCTGAGGAATCCCATTCTGAGAAGGTCAGGGCCGTGCTTCCCTGGGTCACACCGATCTGTCTCTTTAAGGACAGGTGTTGGGCCACATCTGGAGCTCATCATCACCTGGGGAGAGGGGACTTTAGAGCCCCAAGGCCTGCAGGAGGGGACTATGCACTGTGGATAAATGGGGGGGGACAGTGACAGGGGACGTGGATACCAGGCAGGCCACCCAGGAAGTGATGCCTTGGGCTCCAGGAAGAGGAGGTCATCTGTGGACAACCCCCCCACCCCCACCCAGGGGTCCCCTGCCCCTGACTTGAGTCAGGACCACCACCTCCCCTGTCTGCAAATGCATACCAGGCTGCAGGGCCCCTAGGTTGGTTGGTTGGTTTTGTGCCAGTCCTGGGGCTTGTACTCAGGGCCTCAGAGCTGTTCCTGAGCTGCTTTCTTCCTTTCTTTCTCCTTCCTTTCTTTCTTTCTCCTTCCTTTCTTTCTTCCTTCCTTCCTTCCTTCCTTCCTCAAAGCTAGAGCTCTAGCCACAGCGCCACTTCCTGGCTTTCTTTGATGGTGAATTGGAGATAAGAGTCTCACAGATTTTTCCTGCCTGGGCTGGCTTTGAACCACGATCCTCAGCTCTCAGCCTCCTGAGTGGGCGAGGGTGACAGGCGTGAGCCCCCAGTAGCAGGCTCTCCTCAGGTTCTGGTGTCCCAGTGATAGTTTTACTAGATGGTGCCCGCCTCCCCAGGGAGGTAACCATTTCATTTCTCTCCTAACTTCTTGAAGATGATGGGCGGCGGCCATTTGCCAACCATGGCCCCCCGCCCTCCCCCGCAAAAACAAACCAAAACCAAAACCAACCAGGTCTGCCTTGTCCTCATGGCAGTTACCAGTACCTGATCCTCAGCGACAGGGTCTGGTTGTGTCTCCAGGTGGAGGTGGCGGGGTGGGGGCTGTGCTTCATGCTTTCATTACCTCTGTCAACAACCGCTGGAGGCAAGGAGCCATTTATTACAACTTCAGCTCTGGGCGGGAGATTAAAAAAAAAAAAACAACCACAAGACGAAGGTTAGATGCGTTCTGTTAGCATGCCAACGACAAGCCGAATCGCTCTGTTTTTGCTCGGGTTTGAATGTAAACTTCAGAAGAGCAAAATTGCAGTGATTACCTGAGAAGGGAAGGGAGTCTATTTATCTTCTAGAATGCACAAACCCTCCCCGAGGTACCCCTGCTATAGATGTTCTTGGAAACAGGAAGAGGGGTGAGGGAACTTCTTTATCTCCTCCTCCACCCTCACTGTTTGGGCCCAGGGAAACCTGACATGGGGCTGCCTTTCCAAGCCGGGCGGGGCGGGGAGGGGGGGCGCCGGGAAGGGGCGGCAGTAGTGGGAAGCTCCAAGCAGCCAGTCTTCAGCCGCCCAGTGTGTGCTATGCAGGCTGGCAAACTTAAAAATAAAGACAAAACAAAGCCTCCCAAGCAGGACAGTGCCTTTGGGACCCGTGCCTTCTTTCTTTCTCTATGCATTTCCATTCCTCTCTTGTTGACATAGAAACATCTACTCGTTTCAGAGTTATTCTCCCACCCTCCGTCTGTTTCTTGGTTGCTCTCTCCTTCCCTCCCTTCCTCTCTCTTTTCTCCCTTCCTTCCTTTTCTCCCACCTTCTCCTTCTAGATGCTAAGTAAAGGATTTCCACTTGCTTCTGTATTCCAGAATGGTCGAACGTAGCAGATGCTCAATAAATAAGTGTTTGTGGAATTTGACTTTGGCATTGATCCTGGAAGGGCCTGGCGTAGACAGAGGTGCTGGCTGGCTGTGTGTGTGTGTGTGTGTGTGTGTGTGTGCCTGTGGTGGTTCTGAGTATAAACCATTTTTTCCACCCGACACCAGGCATTAGAAGACTTGCTCCGCTGCAGAGGCTTGGAATCTATGCTAGTAGGTTTCTAAGAAACTGGGTTACAAGGATGCCTTCCCAGGCGTCGACCAGCCAGTCTGCCTTCTGCAGATGTATGTGGGTCACCTCTAAGGTTCTTTTTTTAATTTCTGCCCTGACAGCAGCTTCTCCCCATTAGAATGATAAAGTGGATTTGTGCTGCTCGATTCTGGAGCTTTACAGAGCTCAAACCAAACGTCGCTGTCCTGTGCATTTATCTTAGGATAGTCAAGTTCAAAACAGATGGAATCCTGCTAGCGAGGTCTGAGTCCAATGCTGCCATTTGTAGGTAGAGAAGATTAAAAACAAAATGAAACGGGAGCGCATTGTCACACGCGGGCTTGTCCACCTCCATTCCCGAACCCGTCCTGTCCCTCTGGAGTAAGACAGATGGACATCTTAGCTGAACGGCGCTCTGAAAAAAGCTGCCCTCTTTGGAATTTTTACTATTTTCATGGAGGAGGCAGAGAGTAGAATGGGAAAGGTTCTGTAAGCTGTGTATCTGTGGGAAAAAGATTACTCTACCGCTCTGAGACACAGCTTTTCTATGTCTAGGAAGAGGATAGCGAAGAGGAAGCCGGGGGCTGGGAATGTGGCTTAGCTGCAGAGTGCTTGCCTAGCATGCATGAAGCTCTGGGGGTTCCATTCCCCAGTACCACATACATAGAAAAAGCTGGAAGTGGCTCTGTGGCTCAAGTGGTAGAGTGCTAGCCTTGAGCAAAAGGAGCTCAAGGACAGTGCCAGGCCCTGAGTGCAAGCTCCAGGACTAGAAAACAAAGAAGAGGAGAGCTCTGAGATCCTAGAGATCTCCAGCCACCGATGTGTGCGTCATCTTGTGAGGGTCCAGGAAGAGTGCACATGGATACCGCACACTTCTGCACATGTGCCTGCTTCAGTGCGGCTATAGGCAGGTGCAGCCACCTTAGGGCTATGAGCTAGCTGACCCTGACCCTGACTGCAGTTCTCACTGCTTTAATGTGGGAGGTGTCATCTTCCCTAGTTGATGCTGTCCTCTGTGTTTAGTGACTGGGTCTGACAGCCTATGGCTCTATGGAGACTGGGGTGTGTGGCTCTCAGGAAGGAAGGGCTTGTAGACCTACGCAACCGTGGAAGACTTGTTTGGAAGCTTCCAGAAGAGGTTTCTAGAATTCTCTTGGTGGAAACAGGAAAAGGTAGGAGATAAATGCTGCACTGATGGTGGTAACATTCTATTTGTTCCTCTGCTTCCTACTGTAGTCTCAGATGGGATTCTATTTTTGTTTTTGGCTGTCCTAGGGCTTGAACTCTGTGCCTGGACACCGTCCCAGAGCTTTTGTGTTCAAGGTGAGTGCTCTACCACTTGAGCCACAGCACCACTTGGTGTTTTTTGTTTTTGTTTTTGTTTTTTGTGGTTAATGGGAGATAAGAGTCTTATGGACTTAGCCGGGTTTGAACTAGGTCCTTAGATCTTGGCCTCCTGAATAGCTAGGATTATAGGTATGAATCACCAGTGCCCAGCCTTGAATACAATCTGAAACAGCCTTAGGACTTCAATCATCTGGCTGTGTTACTATCTTGCTGGAAACACAGGAAAATCATTCTGGCCTTTGTACAATTAAGAGGATGGGCTGTTATTTGACAATGTCTCTTCCCCAGGGCTGTACCAATGGCTTCTAGTCACAAAAGGCAATCATGCAGTTTCAGGACTCACATTCGGTGGTCAGGGTTCACATTGCTGAGTTGACTTCTTGCGTATATTAAGAGGTCTCAGCAATGTTCTCAAATGCTTTATTTCTATCTTAACCTCCTAATTGAGCCATCAACCACAACGATATTGTCTTAAAAGTCCTGGAACCCTGCAGGCTCTCCACTGCTCAGCAAAAATGGAAGTGACCAGTAAGTTCTACAAAGGGGGTGGGGCTCTTTCCAGAAAGTAACTCTTAGCCATCTGCATTTTCTATCTTGGAAGCTTCTAGACCTTGGACCGTATCATGTGATCTTTCCATCATCGACAGTTCTTCCCAAAAGCGATTAGGGAAATGCAAAACCAAAGTGAAATGAAACAGATCTATTTGCTAAGTAAGACGGGCACCATCCAGCAAAGAGGAGAAGCAGATTAATAGCTGCCTCACAGCAAAAACAAATGAACACAAAATCTAATTTACAAACCTATTAGATTTGCTATGTAAGCTGTTCACAGCTGATCTGATTGTACCTCGGCCTCCAGAATTCCTGCAAGACAAAGGAAATGCATTATTTATAAACTCAGCTCTTCTTCTCAAAGCCATCTTCAATCACCAGGAGACCCCTCCCCCTACCCCTCCCCTCTCCTCTCTGCTGGGCTCACAGCTCCCAGATGGAGGATGAGAACTCACTCGACATTCTCTAGAACGGACAATATTTGGCTCTCAGCATGAGCCAGGCATTTTATAGGGAATTGGAACACCCCCCCACCCCGCAGCCCAGGTCCTGCCCCATCCCCTTTTTGAACAGTTTCTCTCAGCCAAGTTGAGAGAGTAGAAGTCACCTCCCTTGGTATTAGCCATGCGGTGGCGTGACTGACTAAGCATTGAGTCTGGTATGACACAGTATGACTCCGTACTAAGTCTCCTCTTGCTTTCATTCATGCATGGGAGACCTTGTCTACATTCACTCCAAACTTGACACACCAGAAAGTCAATAGAAGGAATAAGATGAAGTCCACTGTGCCTCTAACCAAATGTGGTAACTTTTTTTTTTAAGCACAGGATCATTTTGTGGTGGGTGGAGAGTGGGAGACAGTCAGGCAATGCGGGCCCCATGTGTTCTAAAGCCCGGCCAGCCTCACAATGGAATCAGACTTTCCTGCCTGGGTTGGCTTTGAACTGAGATCCCCAGATCTCAGCTTCCTTAGTAACTAGGATTATAGATGTGAACAACCGACTGAAATTCGCTTTTTAAAAATAAAAAAATTATTCATTAAACAAAAATTTATTGGGATATTGACACACATACACACACACACACACACACACATCCTAGTTACTGTCTTCATGGAATAGAGCTTAAAGGACAATACAAGAATTCATTCTTGGGGCTGGGAAGGTGGCTCAGTGGTAGAGCGCTTGCTTTCCATGCATGAGGCCCTGGGTTTGATTCCTCAGCACCACATAAGCAGAAAAAGCTGGAAGTGGTGCTGTGGCTCAAGTGGCAGAATGCTATCCTTGAGCTGAATTGCTGAGGGACAGCGCCCAAGCCAATTCTTTCTCTTTCTTTTTTTCTTTTTTGAGTCCTTAATTCCCTATCAGCTTTATAAAGTGTAATTGACAAGTTGAAATAAAATATATAGTCAGCAATTGTGGTTTCTACTTCTATGGATTCAGCTAACTTCAGATAAATTTTTTAAAAAAAATTTTTCTTACTGTTGTATTATAAAGGTGGTGAACAAAGGAGTTATATAAGTCAGGTAAAGAGTACATTTCTCTCTCTCTCTCTCTCTCTCTCTGTGTGTGTATGTGTGGACATCATTCCCTAAGCAGTAAGAGGTAACCATGAGTTACCCCTTAGCATGAACAATGCCATGTATTCTAAGTAGACATAACCTAACATATGCGCACACATGAAATGCTACACTCTTTTATGTGGATTTTGGTATCTGTAGGGCGTCCTGTAACCAATCACCCACAGAGACCAAGGATTATGATGATAGTAAATGTGATGTTTTGATAGATGCATACATTGTGAAATGATTAGGCCAATTAGCACATCCATAGCCTCACCTACTTGTTATGTTGGTACAGTGACAGCACCTGACAGGTGTCCCCTGGTATATCCGGTCCTATTAACCAGAGGCCTTACACCACACACAAAAGCTGCAGTACTTATTCCTCTGGTCTAACTGTCACCTTGTATCTGTACATCTACCCATACACCTAGACCCTTGCCTGCCTGCCCTGCAAACAACTGGTTCTGGGCCTTTCTCTCTCCCACCTCTAGGCTAGGTCCTAGGGGGAAAGCTGAGTCCTGCTGATCACAAATCCCTAAACTTGTTTTATTTTTATCTTTGTTTGTCATGGGGCTTGAACTCAGGGTCTTGGCGCTGTCCCCTAGCTTCTTTTGCTCAAGGCGAGCGCTCTACCGCTTTGAGCCACAGCGTCACTTCCGGTTTTGGGGAGGTTAATTGGAGACAAGAATCTCACAGATTCTCTTGCCGGGGGTTGGCTTTGAACCAGGATCCTCATAACTCAGCCTCTTGAGGAGCTAGGACTACGGGTGTGAGCCACCAGCACCCGGCTTCCTGATTATTTCATGGGAGTACAGGTTGGATGCTTTGGAGAAATCTTGACTTTCATATGGGTGAAGCTCTTCCTCTCACAGTTGAAGGACCGAAGCTTGGTTTTGTTTCCCAGTTCCAGCTTTCTGAGCTGAGTTACCCATTTCAGTGCAAGCCCCCTGGGGGTGGGCATGAATCATGTATTTCCTATTTATTTTCCTATGCTTTATTTCCTATGTGCTGATGTTGTTTTGACAGCAGGGGCTTTGCTGACCCTGAAGGGACTTGTCCTTCCTGAAGTTAATCAGTTCCAGAGTTAGCAAAGGACTTGCCTGGGAACGTGTTCTTGGAGTACAAACCAGGCACCACACAGCACACACCCCACCACCTCCTTTGCGAGGTCTCAGGGCCACTGTTCTACCCAGACACCCCAAGGCCAGAAACCATAGGAACAGGGACGGCTCTACTCCCCGGGGCCCACAGAAACGGTATAAAGTAGCAGCCAAGCTTCAGCCTGTTTGCCTTGCTTTCCTCTGCTTAGGGAATCCATAGTAATGACTGCTGTCTGTCCCCCCCCTCCCTTAGCCCCTGGAGTGGTGTGGTATAGCTACTCCTTCTGGCATCTGTATGACAAATCGTCTTTCCAAAAGCACGCAGCTCTTGCTCCGTTGGCTTCCCCGACCCAGATAATACTGAAACAGGCTGGTTCTCTGTCTTGCTCATTTCCTTCGCTTGCCTGGTACCTTGCCAACTGGGGCTGAGGAAATCAAACTTCACCATTAAATGAGACTTCTCTCCTAAAATCTCTCCAGGAGCGTGTGCCCCTCTTCCTCTGTGTTAATGACGTCTGTGTATGATGCTGCTTTGCCTGTCAATCATCCGTGGGAGGATCACTTAAAAAAAAAAGACTGTAGATGTTTGGCTCTAGAAAGAGTTACAGGGATCAGTGAGGGATTCATTGCTGCTGTTTTTGCTAATTAGGGTTTTTTGTGCCACAAATGCTACTCAAATAAGTGGACACCTGTTTGGTAGAGGGACAGAGGAAGAATGATCAGGTGAGAAAAATTTGCTAAAGATAATTGAGACAAGGTGGAAATAATGGCAACATGGAGGCTTAGATCGTTCAAATGAGAAACTAGAAGGCACTCGAAAGAACTCTGTGAAGCAAGGTCTCACGTCAGTGCTGACAGTGGCCCACTTGACTTTTCTCAGCCATAGTAATGTAGATTTCCAAAGTCTACATTTTCACTGAGTGCCCCTGCTTACACCTCTAATCCTAGCCACTCAGGAGGTTGAGATCTGAGGATTGTGGATCTAAACCACCCGGTGCAGGAAAGCCCATGAGACTGTTCATCTCCAATAAACCACCAGAAGAACTGGAAGTGGCACTGTGGCTCAAGTGTAGAGTGCTCACCTTGAGCTGAAGAGCTCAGGGACAGTGCCTGGGCCCAGGGTTCAAGCCCCATAACAACAACAACAAAAAAGAGATGAAACCTGACAAAGCCACATACCTTTAGATGTTTCAGTGAAAAGCAATTAGGAAATCTAAAAAAATGGAATTGGCACTGTCTCTTCATCTAATTAATGAATATGTGAAATACTGAAATTTTATTATTTTTCCACCAACACACGACAAACATATCATGCCTTCGTCTACAATGTGTTGGTTTTGATACACGCACACTAAGGCCAGTTGTTTCTGGGCAAGGTCATGTTCAATGTCTAGCTGTTAGAATTTCCCACAGTTGTAGTTTCTCACCAGAGGGGTGGGCTCCAAGAAAACAAACGATCAGGAGCTGACGGCTTTAATTAAGAGTCTGGACCCAATTCAAACAGTTGATCAGTCTTGAGAGTAACAAGATTAAACTGAAGCCACAGCTTGGGAATGTGTAGTCGATGGTATTTTATTTCCCTTCACGTTTCCTGGATCTCCAATGTATATTTTTTTTCCGATGTGTGCATAAAGATCGCTGGGTGCCTGATGGCTGGACCCCCACCCCCAGTGGCCACAGTATGACTCCGTGGGAAGAAAATAAACAGTGAGGAACAGGATGATTTGGGGTGAGTTTCCCAGGCAGGACTAGAAGCTGAAGGCTTTGGTTAGTTTCAAGAGTTTTCCCTTAAAAAACTATATATGCACAACTGACCTCAATCATCAGAAGAGTGACATACGGAGGTATAAATACATTCATAATATTGCACAATCTTTGCCATCACCCATCTCCAGAATGCTTTCCTCATCCAATTAGAAAGCTTGATTCCCTCTCCCTCCCTCTTCCTCCTCTGCCTCCCTCCCTATCCCCTACTTCCCCCCCTCCCCCTCTCTTGATCCTGGGGCTTTAACTCAGGGCCTGAGTGCTGCCCCTGAGCTTTCTTGCTTTCTTGCTCAAGGCTAGCACTCTACCACTTGAACCACAGCTCTACTTCTGGCTTTTCTTTTTCGGTGGTTTAATTAAGAGATAAGCATCACAGGTGTTCACGTCATTCACCACATAGCTGGATTTCCGCCGCCCCCTCCCCCAATCCTAGTCCATGACACATGCAAAGTTCTGTATGCTCTGGTTTATGAGTGGCTACTTTTTCCTTTAAAAAGCCAGACAGTAGTTATTTTAGGCTTTATCTGCCAAGGGGAGAAACTTGAAGACATTCACACATGTCCTTAAGGGGCAAGGGAGAAAAATTTCCACAAATGTTTTACTGATGACCTTAAAAAGATAACAGTTCAGTACATTTTCTTTTGTACTCAGATTTCATCAAGTCTGCTAATAAGAAAGGTTTAATTTTTTTTGGAGGTGAGGGGGCAGTAAAAATCCAGTTTTGTTTAACTGGGGCTCAAAGTTAGTATTCCTGCCACCGTGATGCACAGACGATCTCCGTCTCCCACGCGGCCTGGCCTTGATTTTCTGAGACACTGTGATCTTCCCTCCGGTGAATTCATGTGTTGCCTGAATCTTTTCTTTTGCAATTTTCTTACCCTTAGAGTGCTGGGGAACTTTCTATGGGGGAGAGTCCTCGTGACTGAATTCGAGCTGAACTAATCACTGGCTCTTGATCTTAGATGATTCCTTAAACCATCTAGAAGCTTCCATTTGTTTCCCTCCTCTGTAGAATGAGTAAGACTATTGACTTCACACCAGCTGCTGGAGAGATTGCATGAGCTAGTAAGTGCAAAGATTTAGAACGGTATAGAACACTTTTGGCTGTTCACTCCACATGGATGTTATTTGTTACCATGAGTTAACAGGGCTGGATTTGACCTGTGAGCAACAGCACAGCACAGAATACAAGGGGCAAGATGACTCTGGTTTTCCACATAGGAGACATCTGTGCCATATTCCTCCCAGAGGATATCCTTGGGATGATGCAGAACTTTCTGGAACCATGACAGAGAACTGTGAACTCTCACACAGTCAATCTATTACCAGTGTGAGGACAATCAGGGGTCAGGCTGAAAGCTGGAAATGGACAGTTCCTTCTAGATTGCAAATCGGGACCAAGTGTGACAGCAGATCTCTCTCATCCCCCGCAGTTTTACAATGAACAAGTGACATTTCTTTTCCTTCCTCCCCTCCTTCCTTCCTTCTTCTTTTTGTGCCAATCCTGGGACTTGAACTCAGGGCCTGGGCCCTGAGCTTCTTTTGCTCAAGGCTAGTTAGCTCTACCACTTGAGCCACAGTACCACTTCAGCGTTTTCAGAGTTGCTTATTGGAGATAAGAGTCTCCTAGCTTTTCCTACCTGAGCTGGCTTTGAACCTCGATCCTCAGATCTCAGCCTCCTGCGTAACTAGGATGACAGGCTGTGAGCCACCGGCACCTGGCAACAAGTGACATTTCCATATACGGTTAGCACCAAAGCCAGATTTATTCTCAGTGGCACCTAGGGCAATGTGCAGTTTCTCTTCTTCAGTTCTGGTGCTTGCTCACGACAGGTCTACCAGTTGTCCGGTATGCTTCACAGCACTGGAAACAGAGCTTTGCTAGATGGGATACTTTATTCCTGTACCGAAGCTCTTGAGCCATGTGGATACAAAGGCACAGCAGTATGGATGGGAGGGCTGTGAGATCTCTGGGCACTGGGCTTCCACGATGTCCCGGGGACCAGGCTGCCTGCCATTCGCATCCCTGCGCCTTTCTCAGACTGCTCAGCACTTTTCTTGCCATCTCTACTTCTTTCGCCTTAAAGACTAGCTTGATGTGATTTATCCGTTTGCTTTTATTTCGGCAAACTTTTGCTTGTTAATCAGTTTTCGTTGGCGTGTGAGAAAGGCGGCGGCTTCGTTCCTGGCTCTCCTTTTTGCTCAAGTTCAGAAAACATCTCGGAGAACCTCAGGCTTTGATTACGTTCCAGCCAATTTTCCTGGGCTTTCTACAAAAGTACTCCTCGGCATCTGTACATCGAAAAATGCCAGTAAACAAGTCACTCGGACGCCAAACCTTTCTCACCATGCTCACTCCTGGAGGCTCGCTCTCTCTTGCTGTGAAACAGTGCATCACCGATAGCCGGGGGCGGGGGGCCATACAGTTTATCATCTAGATCAGGGTGAATGGCGGCACGGATCAGAGAAGAGATGTAAAGCAGGGCTATCAATCCACATGGGATGTGCCCTCCCACCCACACCCATTGTATAAAGGAGACAGACTCGACATAGAAATGTCTATGATAACGCTGCATCTAAACTCCCTACCCTCCAATAACCCAGGAACCAGAGCCTTTTAAGGCTCAAAGGTGTTTGCCCTGGAGCAGAGGAGACTGCCTGACTCAGATGACTTCTCTGAGGAGTTCTGGACCGGCAGGCCTTTCTGCACCCTCTTTGCGTTCACTCTGCAGACCTTTGTTCTACTGTGGGCCAGGGTCTCTTGTCCCAGTCACCCCTGCTACAGGGCACTCCCTGATTCCCTTCTCCCAGGTAGCCACATGGCCCAAGGAGGAGCTGGAGACTCCAAGAGACGAGTCACCTACGTCACGATTTCCTTTGTTTGAGCCTCCCATTTGCCAGCAAATAGACTAGCACCCTGGTAGAGTTGCTTTTTTCAAAAAAAAAATCCTTACTTGGCTGTAAAGATAGGACCCCCAAGGCTCAAAAATAAAAGGTTTCAGGACTTTTCCTGAGAGCCGACCAACAGAGAGATTCTGCTTGTGGTTGCATTATTGTCACCAATCCTCATGTGTCCGAGGAAGGACACAGCTGCTTCCTGCACCTGCGTGTCACCTGCCACACCTGGGGAACTAACAGAGACTCCGCTCACTCCACCCCCCCAAAAAAAGGACAAAAATGTGACCCAGACACTAAAAGCTATGCTTAGGAGCCGAGTGTTAGATGGCTCTAGCCTGTAATCCTGTCTATCGGAAGGGTGAGAATCAAGGTTCCAGGCTAGCCCTTGCGGAAAAGTTTGGGAGATGTCACCCTCCTCTCCCTAATCTATAGCTGGGCACGGTGGCCTCTGTCTGGGGCGGGGGAGGCTAAGATGCAAAGGATCATAGTTCCAGGATCTGGCAGGAAAGTCTGTGAGGCTCCATTTCCATGGGAGAATCTGGGCGCGGTGACACACGCTTGCCATCCCAGCTACAATGGGAACTGGTGGCGTGGGCTGATGGTGGTCCAGACACGCACCTGTGCCAAGACCTTATTTCAAAAGAACCGGTGTGTGTCTTAGTGTCAGCATGCGCAGAAAACAGAGACTTGCTCTCCATGGAGCGATCTTGGCCACTGTTGCCTGTTACCCCTGTCATTAGCACAGGCCTTAGCACAGGTGGATCAAGGTTGGGGTCACGCTGAGGCGGGAAGCAAACAGCAAGAGACAGAGTTGAAGCCGTGGCTCAGCAGTCGAGTACCCAACCAGCAAGCCCAAGGCCCAGAGTTCACACTCCAATACCACCAACACACGAACAAACATGATGCTTAGGAACAGTTGTCTACGGGGCAGTTCAGTTGTTCCCCTGCCCGGTTCCTTAGCATCCCTCCTCGATGGTCATTTAGGCCCCACGTAGCAGGGACAGTATCCATCTCCGCTGCTTTGGGTTGGCTGTGGAGAGACACACGCTACTACAAAACCTCAACGGCACGGACGTTAGCCTTGGAGACGTCTCATTTCATTCGTGTCGCCTGGCACAGATAATCCATGCTCTTTAAGGAGAGCCAGGGCGCCTGCCTGCTGGGGCAGCCTTTGCTCTTGAACTGCGCTTGAAAGGCACTCTGTCCGCATCCAACCTGGCCCCTCTTTCCTCCCTTTTGTTCCTTTTGCGATGGGCTGTACATATGCCATCCCTATTAACGCCTTTCCGGAGAAAATCCCCAGGCAGTGCCCGGATAAGGAACACTTTGCAGTTGCTTTGCTTCTGGGTATCTAAGGTGTCTTTGGGGGCCCTGTCTGCTCCTTCTGCTCCAGGTCGGGGGACAGGGTTCTGGTCCCCAATAGCCTGTTTTGCAGCCCCAGACCTTGCTAGGTCTCGATCTCACTCCCTGTGGGCCAGGACTTTGGTAGGATTAGCACGGGAAACCCTGCACTGAGGTGGATGTTCATTGAAGTGTTGTTGAAGTGCTGGCTACTGTCCTCAGAATGGAACAAACTGGTTGATCCTTGCCAGCCTGGCTGACCGCGGGGTGGTTGCT
This sequence comes from Dipodomys ordii, assembly GCF_000151885.1. Classification (NCBI taxonomy): domain Eukaryota; kingdom Metazoa; phylum Chordata; class Mammalia; order Rodentia; family Heteromyidae; genus Dipodomys; species Dipodomys ordii. Next base: position 4,515,901 of record NW_012267231.1, on the reverse strand, counting down.
TTTCAAGAGTGAGAGCCGCTAGAGGGTGAGGATTTAATGCTGTTTCCTTCCTTCCTTCCGTCCTTCCCCCTCCCTTCTTTTCTTCTTTCTCTTTTGGTATGCATGTAAGTATGTATGTGATATCCGGGTTTGAGCTCAGGGTATCCTGCCTGCTGGCCTGGTACTCTACCTCTTGAACCATGCCTCCATCCTGGTGTTTTGCTGGTTATTTTGGAAATCCAGTCTCACAGACTTCTCTACCCGGGTTGATTTTGTACTGCGACCCTCTGGATCTCAGCCTCCTGAGTAGCAGTTAGGGTTGCAGGAGTGAGCCACCCATGCCTGGCTGAAGCCCTGTGTCCTTGAGAAACACTGTCCCCAGGAAGGGCTTCACAAGGTAGTCGTTGGGCTGGTGTGTGTGTGTGTGTGTGTGTGTGTGTGTGTGTGTGTGTGTGTGTGTGTGTGTGTGTGTGTGTGTGTGTGTGTGTGTGTGTGTGTGTGTGTGTGTGTGTGTGTACAGAAGCTTTCTGACCACATGGATGGGAGGCACAGGACCTAGACTCTCTGTTTCCTTGACAGAAATGCTTTGTCGATCCAATATTGTGAAAAACAAAACAAAGCCGAGAGAGAACCCCGCACAGGAGCTTCGGTGTGGTTCCCCAAGTGCTAGCTTCACGAGCCGAGTATGCAAAGCTGGCTCTCCTCGCGCCTCAAAAATGAGTAAACTGTGAGGCAGGAGAGAGATAATGAGCGCGGCTTCGGGCCCGGCAGCTGCTCCTCCTGTCTGCATTTCGTTTTTGGTGTGGTTCTTATTAAAACTCTCCTGAGAAGCCAGGCAGCCGGAGCTGGATCCCTCACTTCCGTTCTCGTCAGCATGCGCTCGCCCAGTGTCTACTGGGTGACAATGCACGGGTGCTGGGCTGAGGTCCTGGGGGACCCAGGGAGCAGGGGTTGAAGGTACACTCACCAGTCCCACAGCTCTGTCCTCCTCCTAGCTCCCCGCCCCATCTCAGCCTGCTGGGGGCCAACCCTCCAGTTTGCTTACGCTTCCCACACCCTTCTGTCTGTGCCTCTGCTTTCTGTGTGCAGGGGGTCTGTCTAGAACCCTGGGTCAGTGTGCTAGGAATATGCAGTTCTGCCACAACTGGCCTTTCTTCCCAGAATCAAGCTGCCTTTAGAAATAAGAGGGAATTCAATAGATTTCAGGGAGCTGTAAATCCTTCTCACACCGACAGATTTCCTGTCCTGTGGCTGTAGAAAGAAATCTGTAAATGATTCTAGATTGCTGGTGACAGATGCCTCTCTCCCAGCCCTGGACCAAAGATCTAACTTCTTTCTTTGCTTTTTCCTTTCCCTTTCCTTGTTTTCCCCCCTTAGCATTGACTCTCTTGCAGACACGAAGCAAGGAGACAGAAATCCATCGCAGTACACATCTGCCGTGGTCCTAGCCCTTAGTCAGCTACAGGTTAGCAGGCGGGAACAAACAAACGTAGGGCAAACCTGAAGGGATGCTTGAGAGACAGAGCAATCTGGAAGGCTGGGAGATGGTTCGGGGCAGGTGGACCTCTTGGCTTGTGGCTGAGCTGTCCTCCTCTCCCAGAAGAGTCTTGACACGCTAAATCGCCACGTGGGTTGTTTTTTTTATCCCGGGATTCTTTTGTTGCACGCAAGGCCATCTCCCTGACAGAGGGACGGATGGTTTCCGTGAGCTCGGTACTATTCTCCGTGGATAGGCCCCACGGGGGACAAGCAGGCGCTGAGAGGCGTTCCTGCTTTCCTGTCCATCCCTTTGCTGGCTCTATCTTCGTGCAGTTCCCGAACTCAAACTTTCCCGACTTAATCCATGGCTGGAAATTGATTTGCTTAAAAACAGGTAAACGGATTTATCACAGAAGGCATTTTAATGTCACGACCATAAATGGAATACCAATATCCCTTGCTCTAAATGCAAGGTAAGAACAGGAATACATAGAATTACATTTGAAGTGGCTGGCCTGTCCAAAGACCTTTTCTATCAGAAAAGGCAGATGGTTAGTTTTGGTTTTGTTGGTCGTGGGGGCTGAACTCTGGGCCTGGGCGCTGTCTCTCAGCTCTTCAGCTCAAGACTAGTTCTCTACCACTTGAGCTACAGTGCCACTTCTGGCTTTTTCTGCGTATGTGGTCCTGAGGAATCAAACCCAGGGCCTCGTGCATGCAAGGCAAGCACTCTACCACTGAGCCACCTTCCCAGCCCCAGATGGTTATTTTTGTTGTTGTTGTTGTTGTTTTGCTGGTCCTGTGGCTTGAACTCTGGGCCTGGGTAGTGTCCTTGAGTTTCTTTTGCCCAATGCGAGAGCTCTACCACTTGAGCCACAGAGCCACTCACTTCTGGCTATGAGTAGTTTACTAGAAGTAAGAGTCTCATGGACTTTCCTGCCTGGGTTGGCTGTGAACTGTGATTCTCAGGCCTCAGCCTCCTGAGTAGCTAGGATGACAGGCGTGAGCCACTGGTGCCTGGTAGATGGGTTTGGGAAGGAGAGAACCAGTGTGGAATTGGATGATGGGCTGGACAGGCCACCAAGCCCGCTCGGGAACACCCAGAACTCTGGGAAACTGTTACCACATGTGTTCCCTGGATGGGCAGGGGCTTAATGACACTTTGGAGAAGGGTTTGGCAGTCCAGCATTTCTGGAAATTTCTACCAGGCATGGCAGGCCTGGGTCAGGGCTATTTCTAGACACACTGAAGCCTTCGTTGAGTCTTTGAATACCATTTGATGTTTGGCTAAGGTTTCTCCCAGCCTGGCCTCGTGCCTTCAGCCTCATTTTGGAGGACCGAGAGAGGGAAGGAAGCGAGTCAGCTGACATGGCCGGACTCCTGGTTCCCAAGACCTCACCAGCCCAGTGGTGGAGTGTCAGGTCTTCTGTTCTGGCTTTTTGAAACAGGTACTCCACCTTCATTGTGGTTTACCTGTTCCCCACAATGGGTCTGTAGGGTTTTTTGTTTTTGTTTTTTTTTTTTTTTTGTTGGTCGTGGGGCTTGAACTCAGGGCCTGTCCTTGAGTTCTTTTGTTCAAGGCTAGCACTCCACCACTTTGAGCCACAGTGCTACCTCTGGTTTTTGAGTGGTTAACTGGAGATAAGAGTCTCTTGAGGAGTTTTCTGCCTGGGCTGGCTTTGAACCATGATCCTCATATCTCAGCCTCCTGAGTAGCTAGGATGACTAGGTGTGAGCCACTAGGGCCTGGAGAAGGCCGGCAGAGCAAGTACACAGTCCCCTGTCACACGGGACAAGCTCTGAGAAATGCATTGTGAAGGGATTTCATGGTTGGGTGACTAATACACAAGCTTAGATGGTGCTTGCCCCTCCACACCCAGACCCTCTAGCCTGCTGCAGCCTAGTACTATGTGGCTAAACATGTTTAAGCATGGACATGTTACAGTAAGAATACTGGGTGAGCCAGGAACCCACAGCTCACGTCTGTAATCCTAGCGACATGGCAGGCTGAGTGACATCCCATTGTATTTGTATATTTGTATGTGTTTGCGCATGCGCACGTGCATGCATGTGCCAGTACTGGGGCTTGAACTTGGGGCCTCTCCTTCTTGTTAGCTTTTTGCTCAAGGCTGGCCCTCTGCTACTTGAGTCACATCTCCATTTCCTGCTTTTCTCTGCCAACTGGAGATAAGAGTTTCACGGACTTGTCTGCCCAGGTTGGCTTCAAACCACGATCCTCAGATCTCGGCTTCCTGAGGAGCTAGGATTCCAGGTGTGATCCACCGGTGCCCAGTGAATCTTCCACTGAACCACGGACCCCATTTTTTCCCTCTTTGTCTGTCAGCAAGTCTCACCTTTTGGTTTTCGACAGTGGCTGCAGGGTTGTACAGGGTCCGTTTGAGGGCTTGCTTTCCATTTGTTCAGACACACAGATGGGAGTTAAATGGCTAGACCCAAGGACAATGAGTTGGGATTTTTTTTGGAGGGACGTCCTACTGTTTTCCAAAGCCTACCCTGCTTTCTTTCTTTCTGCTCACTTGCACTTTGCCTCATCCTCAGGGATAACCCTTTATGCAGATTAGGAAACCAAGGCTCAGAGAGGCGAGGACACAGTCCGAGGTCGGCTGCCAATAAAGGTTTCCATCTCCCAGTAATAGGTCCAAACGTGTGACCCAGAGTCTGCCACTGGGAACAGCCAGCGAGCACAGCTCTAGGGAGAACTTATTCCATGCAGACAGACAGAAGGAAGGCCTGGGGCCTCTGTGGGGACAAAAACTGTGAGCGACAAGGCTGTGCCCCAGATTCCTGAGCACCTCAGGCGACTTGAGCTCAAGAACTGGTAGCATATTTCCCTCTCTCTCTCTCTCTCTCTCCTTTCTTCTCCTCTCCTCTTCTCTGTGTGCCAGTTCTTGGGCTTGAACTCACGGCCTGGGTACATCTACCACTTGAGCCACCTCCTCCTTCCCCCTCCTCCCTCTCCCTCCTCCTTCTCCTCTTCTTTTTGGTAGTTAATTGGAAATACAGACTCACAGACTTTCCTGCCCAGGCTGGCCTTGCCAGGACGCCAGGCAGTGTCCTAGCTGACCGAGGAATTGTGAGCGACTGGGGAGAATTTAAAACCATCTCAGTACCACTCAGGAGACTGAGGGACCTCAAGTGGCCTATGGCTCTCGCCTGCCACCTTAGCCATGTAGGAGGCTGAGATCGGAGGATCTTGGCTCAAGCCAGCCTGGGCGGGAAGGTGGGTGAGACTCTTATCGCCAACTAACCAGCAAAAAGCCACACATGGAGTGGTGGGTAAGGTAGTAGAGTATTGGCCTTGAGCAAAAAAGCTCAGGGACAGCACCCTAAGTTCGAGCCCCAGGATTTTGCGCACACACACACACACACACACACACACACACACACACACACACACACACACCAGGCTTCAGCACTGACAAGGCAGGAAGCAAGCCTCACTAGCAGGCAGGAAGCTACACGAGCTAGTGCCTCACCCTGGCAAGCCCTCGGTGGTACCTGTCTCCACCTCAGCGAGAGACACCCACGTACTCCCCCAGCTGGTGGCTTCCTGATTCTCTATTCTCTACCTCCTGCCATCTGTCTAACACTTTTTCTTTTTCTCCTGGAGGTAGCCGAGTAATAGGATTCTCCAGAGTGTATCTAGATCCGCACAGCTGTCTGCCTCTTCATCTCACACCACAATTCCATGTGGACCAGTGTTTGAAAACGAAAGCCAGTGTGGCTCATGCCTGTAATCACGGCCACTTAAGAGGCTAAGGTCCAGAGGATCATGGTTCAAAGTCAGCCTGGGCAGAAACATCCATAAAACTCTCTCTCTAATGGACCAGCACAAAGCTGGGCTGGAGGTGTGTGGCTCAACTGGTAGAGCACTGGCCAAGCAAACGAGTGGAGGGAGAGCTCCAGGCCCTGAGTTCAAACACTGGTACCTGCACAAGAAAGAAAAGCTTGGAGGAGGAGGTGGAGATGTGGAGCTCTGGATGGCCGCCTGGGGAGAGAGGGCTTCTTGGAAAGCAAAGAGATGAGCCAACAGAAGCTTGGAGGCTCTGGTGCCTTTGCCTTCTAGCAAGCTTCTCCGTGGACTCCACTGTGGTACAGTGAGGATAGCAATCCCCTCCCCCATTAGCCAGACTCCCACGGCTGAGACAAAGAACAGCATCAAGCCCAGGCTGTGGCCTCCATAGTGGAGGTGCAAAAGAAAGCCCCGACTGACTTGAACAAGCCGGAGGTGTTTAGCTCTTATCTACCTGGATGTAGAGCTTCTGGAGGTGGGTTGGCTGGGTGCTTTTCCTGGAATGCCCGAAAGGACTGGATGTCACACTCACACATGGGAGGGGAGACTAACCGGGGCTGTGAGGGGACAAGGCTGGGGTCTGGGGACAAGGCTGGGGTCTGGGGACAAGGCTGGGGTCTGGGGACAAGGCTGGGGTCTGGGAATGCCATACACATGCAGGAATGCGGGGGACAAAGGGACTGGGGATGGAGGTGGGAATGGACAGAAAGGACAGCATGTGCCAGGAGGATGTGGGGGAGGGGAAGGGGAAAGAACACGTGCAAATGCCCCTGGGTAGGGAATCAGGACATAATCTGCGATACTGAGTGGCAAAAGGCCAGGGAGGCTGAAGAGAGGAGGGAGAGGAGAGGAGGTATGGCTCTGTACGTTCTGCTTAAAGGAGCCTTTGTGGAAGTCTACGCTCTTGGAGAAGTATTTATAGTTTGCCATTTACAACATTCACAATTCGTTGTTTTTTGTTTTTTTTTTTTAAGCAACAACTAAACAATTCAAAAAACCTAGCAACCCTGTTTTACGAGAGGAGACGGTCCCTCCGTGCGGAATTTGTTTCTAGGGTGGATATCTATTTACAATTTAAATTTGATGCTGGCCCTTCCTGCTCTCTGAGTTTATCCTGCGATTGTGGGTATACCTGAGTGGAATACACCAGCCTGGGTAAGAGCACGGGCCTTTCCCAAATGATAAGAATTGTGATCACCTGGCCACGACCCGGGTTTTCTTTAGTGCCTGGACTGCAACCTGATGGGTGGAGATCATTTGTTTTCTTCTCACTTCTGCCTGGACCCCTTCCTCCATTTAGAGGCCCAGCTCACCTTGCTGCTGGCCGATGGCAGTAGAGACTGCCTGCTCCCAAGTCTAGTCCCAGCTGGTGGTCACAGAGATTCTCCCCCTCCCCCACCCCCCCACTGGCCCCTGTCTGTACTTTTCCAGATCGGGCACACTGTGTTTGCAAAGATATACCCAGACCCCCTGGCATTGTGAAATAACTGACACCACACTCCCATTCTGGGGCTTGAACTCAGGGCCTGGGCGCCGTCCCTGAGCTTCTTTTGCTCAAGGCAGAGTGCTCTACCACTTGAGCCACAGCGTGGCTTCCGGTTTTCTGGTGGGTCATTGGAGATGAGCGTTTCACAGACCCAGCTGAAGTGGGACAAGTTTGTGAGTGTCTGTGCTAAGGCCTGCCCCTGTTCTAGGTGCCTGGATGTTAATGATGGGGGGCGGGCGTGTGGAAACGAGGGAGCTGGAATCAGCCGCGGGATGGTGCGGGATGGTTCTCTGCACGTCTGCCATCTGTCTTCCCTGCGTGCGTCCAGCATGCTCACGCCCAGGGCAGGGGACTTTGTGTGGCAGGCTGGAGTTTGTCCCTGTGTCCACCAGCAACATGCGGACCTCTTAGGGAGACCGGGTCCCCGAGTCCTCCTCCTCCTTCCTCCTTCCTCCTTCACCGCCTCTCTTTGGAAATGACTAAGGGGGGCAGCAGGAGAGCTCAGCCTTGCTTCTAGCACAGGGCAGGGGGACACGACTCAAAAGGACCTGGCGGCCTAGCATGGTGTTCAGGGCTACGGGCTTTGTGCTCGGTAGAGCTGGGGTCAAGCTTCATCCCTGGGCAGCTGAACGACCTCTCTGAGCCTCAGTTTCCTGGTAGAACAGCAGTGGTGCCCAGCTTGGAAGGGTCTGGAAAGGGCTCAGTGAGCCGGTGTCTCGCCGTGGTTACCACAGTGTGTGGAGCTTGGGGCTCAACAGACGTTTCTTGGTGTCGCCCGTAGTGGGCCATTGGGTGGCCACGAGGGTGACACGTGTGGGCGTCTCCGGAGGGCACACGGAAGTGCGGGCTGGCCGTGCGGTCAGTGGTGGTGGTGATGGGGGTTGTGAGGCCCGCCTCGCCTCTTTCACAACAAGCTCACTGGGAACTAGCACCTTAGGGGACAGAGGACACCTGTAGAAGCCTGCCCCGCGGTCACCAGCCCAGGGGCCTGGGCCCATAGAATGTCCCAGATAATGCTGTGACATCTCATGGTCAAACTCTGACAGGATAGGGGAGGTTGGAGAATCCTTCCTGTTCTCAGGATCTTTCTTTCTTTCTCTTTCTTTCTTTCTTTTTTTTTCTTTTTCTTTTCTTTCTCCTTCCTTCCATTCTTCCCTTCTTTCTTTCTTTTGTTCTTTTCTTTCTTTCTTTCTTTCTTGTCATGGGGCTTGAACTCAGGGCCTGGGCACTGTCCCTCAGCTCTTCAGCTCAAGGCCAGTGCTCTACCACTTTGAGCCACAGCGCCACTTCCGGTTTTTTGGTGGTTCATTGGAGATGGGCATCTCACAGACTTTCCTGCCCAGGGCTGGCTTGGAACTTCAATCAATCCTCAGATCTCAGCCTCCTGAGTAGCTAGGATGAGAGGTGTGAGCCACCAGAGCCCAGTTTTATCCTGTTTCTTTCTTTCTTTTTGGTTGTGGGACTTGAACTCAGGGTCTGGGCGCTGTCCCTGAGCCTTTAGCTCGAGGCTGGAACCCTACCACTGTGAGCCACAGCTCTCCTTCCTATCCTTTTTCACGGATGCTGCTGTGTCTCCCCGAGGTGCCCTGGACTGTGCCAGACGGGCAGGACACCCATCCACCAGACACTTAGTGAAAACTCCTGCAAGCCAGTTCTGGGAGCACTGGGGTAGCGTAGACCCCCCAAGGTGACACCCAGAATCTAAAGCCCAGTAGGGCACTCGCCAGCACTCAGCTGACCACCTGGGCCAAACTGCTTCTAAAATTCAAGAGCTGTGCACCCTGCCCAGGGCCTTTGGCCTTGACCTTGGAGTTCGCTCCTTGGCTTCCAGGCAGGGTTCTTGGGGGGGGGGGTGCTTTGCAGAGAACTGGTTTTCCTGAGTTTGCTTTTTCCCCCCTCACTCACAGCCTTGTCTAAATGAGTGAGAGGGCAGTCAGAACAGAGCAGTGAGGAAAAGCCCTCAGGGGTTCGAGTTATGGATTCCTCAGGCAGGTCAGGACCACATCCAAAGATCAAAAGCCTCCCCACATCCCTTGGTACCTGTCCTGGGGCTTGAACTCAGGGCCTGAGCATTGTTCCTGAGCTGTTGTTTTTTTTTTCCTCTCCCCTCAAACCTGGTGCTCTGCCACTTGAGCCCCATCTTCACTCTGGGCCTTTTTGGGGGGACTGATTGGAGTAAGGGTTTCCGGGGCCTTTCCCTTCCCCAGCCCGGGGCTTGGGGTGCAGGGCCAGCCTTCCTGCCAGGCCCCTGTGGGGCTGTGTCTCCTCGGGAGCAAACTGTCCCAGCCAGGGATCAAAGAGGGCGCCCCAACGTTGGGCTAGGAAGGATGCCTCCCCCCCAACACCCCCTCCCCCCAAGTGTGAACGGGACCCTGGCACGCGGGGCACCTGTGCGGGAGCCGCCGCACTGAGCGCACCGGGCGCAGCACCCCGCACCCGACCCACCCGGACCGCCGCGTGCGCCGCGCCAGTGAAAGTTTGCGGAGTTTGGGGGGCGGAGGGGCGGAGAGGGGGGAGCGGGTACGGCTGGGGGGGTGTGCGCTTCGGAGGGGACCCGGCCAGGGGTGGGGGGACCGGGTCGGGGGTGGGGGGCCCCGGCTCCGGTCCGCGGGATCGCCGCCGAACGACCAGGCAGGACAAAGGAGGTGCGCGCGCGGGAC
>NW_012267231.1:4503063-4505291 GCF_000151885.1 Dipodomys ordii | reverse complement strand
CCTCCCTCCCCAGCCCCGCGCGCACTTTGACAGCTTTGCGCTGCTGCGCCTCCGATCGCCTCCTCCTACCAACTCCAATGTCCAGCCGTCCCCCGGGCCTCTCCCTCCGGACCCCCGGGCCTCTCCTCTGGACCCCTGGGCCTCTCCTCCGGGCCCCCTGGCCTCTCCTCCGGACCCCCGGGCCTCTCCCTCCGGGCCCCCCCTGGCCTCTCCGGCCCCTGCTGCCCCCAGCACCCCAGGGCGCGGAGGCCAGGCCTGGGAAGGCCCCCTCCCCTGGGGGGACCCGAGCGCACACCCCGCCCGCCCTCCTTCTGTCCAGTTCCCTGGGCGGCTGCTCAAACTTTCCCCAACACAAAGCCTTAAACCCAGGGCCGCTGATGGATTGGGGTGGGGGGTTGAGGGGGAAGAAAGATGGGGATCAAGGTCCAAGGAGGGCCAACTTTGGGAGAGAGGATTGCACGGGAGAGGTGCCATCTTCTCCCCCACGGGTAGACCAAGGCTGGGAGCCCATGGTCCAGGTTCTCTCCATACCCCCACCCCCAGGGGAAAGGGACTAGAACCTGTGGCTCTCTCTGGAACAGCGGTTCTGCCTGACCCACTCAGCGTCCATCTGTCCTGTCCCCGCTGGGGACGACTCTAAGTGAGCTTCATCTCTGCAGCTCTCCTCTTCTAGAATGACCCATCACCCGCTCCCCTCCCTGCCAGTCCTGTCCTGTGATCAAAGAGCCTTCTAGAAAAATAAAACTCACCAGAGGTAGTGCAGGAACACTCCCAGCACCCCCTTCAGCTGTCAGATAGTTTAGCTCAAATTACATTTTACACCAACCATTAGCCTAGGGCTGGAAGGGCCCCATTGAGTTTAACTGGAATTAGATAATTAACTTTCAAAAAAATAATACGTTTGTGTGTCTATGTGTGGTATTTATTCTGGTGGCAGTACTGGGGTTTGAGCTGGGGCCGCTAGCTCTCTTAGGTTTTTTTTTTTTGCTCAAGGCTGGTGCTCTACCACCTGCACCATACCTCCACTTAGGGCTTTTTTGCTGGTTAATTGGAGGTCAGAGTCTCATTCCCCTGGCTGGCTTTTTAAACCACGATCCTGGGATCTCGGCCTCCTGAGTTAGGTAGCTAGGATTACAGGCGTGACCCACCAGCACCCAACCACCTGGTGCATTTTTGTTGGTTTTGCTTTTTGTTTGGTTTTGTGCTACGGTTTTGCGGATGTGCTGGGGGAATTGATCCCAGGGCCTTGGGCATGCCTGACAAATGTTCTACATCTGATCCACAGCTCCAGCCCAAATTACTTGTTTCTTTCTTGTGGGAATCATAATGATTCCTGAGATCACTTGGTTTAAGGAAGTGCTAGTTGTGTGGAAGGTTTGGCCTGGGGACGAGAGTCCTGTGGATACACAGGGTTTAGCTGCAAATGCACGGGAGTGGCAGGCTGACCTGGGCCCCCGATAACTCAGAAGGCTTTGGGGAGACTCTGGCTGGCCATAGCCAGGCCTCACCAGAGCCCCCAATGGGTCTGTATGTGGTATGTGTGTGTGTGTGTGTGTGTGTGTGTTGAGAGTACCTGTTTGCTTTTCCCACGAAAGTACTGCCCGTGCTTGAGTCCTTGGTGTCTTTGTGTGCAGAGAGGAGGAGGGGGGCAGGGGGCCAGAGGGGGCCCTGGGAGCGGCTGGACGCTGTTGGCATGGGGAGCTGGTATCAGCCTGTCCCTGTAGAAGGGCCGGCTGCTTTGGAGGGCAGGCAGGGCTGAGAAGCAGGGGAGAGGCAGAAGGGTTGGGGGGAGAGGCCGGGAGAGGCAGGGGGTTGCTCTTGAGAGGTGGGGGCAGAGGTCTTTTCCCCAGAGGGCAGGCTGAGGAACGCCACCCACTGCGCATCCCGGCCTTCCCAGCTTTGCACAGTGCGCATGTGCTTCTCACAGTGACAGGAAGATGTACCTCTGCTCAGAGCAGCCGTTGGGTGTTTTCGCGCATTTCCCACCCCGTCGTCACCAGTGTAGTCGGACCATCCTATCTCCAGGGTTTCTGTGTGTGTGTGTGTGTGTGTGTGTGTGTGTGTGTGTGTGCATCAGTGCATCAGTCCTGGGGCTTGAACTCAGGGTCTGAGTGCTGTCCTTGAGCTTTTTTGTTTTGGTCGGTCGTGGGGCTTGAACTCTGGGCCTGGGCGCTGTCCCTCAGCTCTTCAGCTCAAGGCGAGCGCTCTACCACTTGAGCCACAGCGCC
>NW_012267231.1:4435348-4503013 GCF_000151885.1 Dipodomys ordii | reverse complement strand
GGGCTTGAACTCTGGGCCTGGGCGCTGTCCCTCAGCTCTTCAGCTCAAGGCGAGCGCTCTACCACTTGAGCCACAGCGCCACTTCTGGTTTTCTAGGGTTTTTTTTGGAGCTAAGAGTCTCGGACTTTCCTGCTCAGGTTGGCTTTGAACTGTGATCCTCGGATCTCAGCCTCCTGACTAGCTAGGGTGACAGGCGTGAGCCACCGGCGCCCGGCTTCCCTGAGCTTTCTTAAAAATCTTTTTTGGCTCAGTGTCACTGCAGGCTTTTTTTGGTGGTTAAATGGAAATCGGAGCCTCATGGACTTTCCGGGGCTGCTGGCTTCGCACTGCAATCCTCACATCACAGCCTCCTGAGTAGCTAGTTCTTGATGTAAGCCACGGGCGCCAGGCTCCAGGTTTTCTGAAGTATCTAGCTCTTTCCCTCTCTGTTGCTTGGTGGGCGGTGTAAGAGGCACGAGTTATCCTTTTGTCGTGTTTTGTCTTCGACAAAGGATTGTTAGATCCCTACAGGGTGTGCCCCGCATGCCGGTCTGGGCGTCAGCCGCTCCTGCGTATCCATCCACCATAATTTTACTGAACACTTACTTTGTGCCAGGTGCTGCCTCCCCCAGGACTAGCCATACCTAGCCCGCCCTTGGTGGCCCCGCCATTCCGGTGCCTAATTATGACGTGGGTCATGAGCTATAGTGGAGGGTTGGGATATCTGCACGGCCCCTAGAGCCCTGTCTGTAGACAGGACTCACGTTGGAGTCTTCTTGGACAAACTCTCGTATCGGCGATCTGTGCAGAGCCACTGTTCTTTACTGTCTGGGAAAAGTGACTTTGTTCCTGCAGTGTGCCCAAGAGGGCGCCCAAGGAGATTGACCAGCAAATGTCAGGCTGCTGGGCTCGGGCTGGCCGGGGCCACGCTTCTGTTCCCTCTGTTGAAGCAAATCAGTTTAAAAGAGCCACTGGGGTGACCTGGGAGATGCGGAGTTCCCACAGCCCTTTTATTTATTTTTCTTTATTTATTGTTGGGTATGGGGCTTGAACTCAGGGGCTGGACGCTGACCCTGAGCTCTTTGGCTCAAGGCTAGCAATCTACCACTTGAGCTACAGCGCGACTTTCCGATTTTCTAGTGGTTTATTGGAGATAAGACTCTCACAGACTTTCCTGACGGGGCTGGCCTCGAACCATGAGCCTCAGATCTCAGCCTGCTGAGTAGCAGGGATTGCAGGCGTGAGCCACCAGGCCCTGGCCCCACAGTTGAAAAACTCTTGTAAGCTTTGCGCTCATACCTAGGCATCGTATGGGAGTGGCCGCAAATGAAAAGTCATTTCCACCCATTAACCTTTTAACTCAAATTAAGAGAGCCTAATGAGCTGTCGGGCCAGCTATTAAGGGTCCTGGAAGGGCAGGAGGTTCTGAAGAGGCTGGAAGGGGCCTTGTAGGGCCGTACCTGGCAGGCAGAAAGCCTTCCTCATTCCCTGGCTTGGGCCCAGGAATGGCCGCTGCTGCCTCCTCCTCCTCCTCCTCCCCCCCCCCCACCAGTTCCAGCTGGGGAGAAGGGGTGAGTCCGACTTGAGAGGGAGCCTGGATGACCTCTCTTATTTAGTTCTCCTGGCAAATTCTCTTCCGGCGGCTTCCCCTGAACCTCAGCAGCAGGTTTCTGGGCTCTTGCCGGCAAGCAAGTTCCTCTGTCAGTTGGAAATGGCTGTGTAACTAACTAGGCCTCTCCACTTCTTTTCTCCTTCGGGCCGGTGTACTGGAACTCAAGGAGCAAGTTGATCTCCACTTCTTGACATCCTCCGTGGTTTGTGAGACGGAAATCATGCCCCCATTTTTACCTTTGCACGTGGAAAAAGGCCAGCCCTTTCAATCCACACAGTTTTGTTTTTATTTTTCCCTTTAAAACCCTCAAAGAATAAACAGGAACCTCTCAGATTCAGACGGATCCTCGGCCCCCTTTGAACTCTCAGAGAGCAACTTAGAGTATTGACCAGCTGCAAAGCAGTCGTGGATCAACTCTTTGCTCCGTTTGTGGTGGAGGAGGGGTGGGTGGGTGGGAGAAGGTGGGATGGGAGAGTCACACAAAGTGCTGGCATGTTGGATTTGGAGCCGATTAATAAGCTATTGTGTGTCTGCGCCTCCAGTCTCTGAGCGCCTGCCTTTTCTTTCCAACTTGACGCTACGTTTGCATGTGCTCACATTTTCCTCTCCCAAATAAGCCGTGCGGGTGGACGGGATGGGAGAATGCCGGAGCGCATTTGCATTCCATGTGTAACTTTCACAAATAGCAGAAGAAAAATATATCGTAGTTTAGCCAAAGAGAGGAGAGGAACATACGCGGGCCATTGCTGGAAGGGTTTCTGGGATGATCAGTGAGAGAGGTTGGGAATGTGTGGGGGAATGACTTTACAGTCAGCGGCAGGAGATGAATGGGATCGGAGGGAGGGGGCTCGGGCCTGCCTGCCTGCCTGCCTTCCTTCCTTCTTTCCTCCTTCCCTCCCTCCCTCCCTCCCCCCTATCTTTCTCTCTTCCTTCCTTCCTTCCTTCCTTTCTTTCTTTCTTTCTTTCTTTCCTTCCTTCCTTCCTTCCTTCCTTCCTTCTTTCTTTCTTTCTTTCTTTCTTTCTTTCTTTCTTTCTTTCTTTCTTTCTTTCTTTCTTTCTTTCTTTCTTTCTCCTCTCTCTTTCTTTCTCCTCTCTCTTTCTTTCTTTTCCTGGGGTTTGAACTCAGGGTCTGAGCACTATATCTGAGCTTCTTTTGCTCAAGGCTAGCACTCTACCACTTGAACCACAGTGCCATTTCTGGCTTTTTCTTTATCTGTGGTACTAAGGAATCGAAGCCAGGGCTTCATGCATGCTAGGCAAGCACTCTACCGCTGAGCCACCTTCCCAGCCCCAGGTTTTTCCTTTGATGGGACTGTGACAGGCTGTTTTGGCTGGGATAAACGACATGGTTTGAACCAACCAGGAAGTCCTAGTGGCAGGCAGATGGCAGGAAGGAACAGACAGCAATGTCCTTTCTGTTCCGATCTATACCTCAACACCGTTTTCTTGGGAGCCCTGGGTCAGAATTTCCCTCTCCCCCTACCACCATTTACCTAGCTTTGTCCAGGGGTCAACGTGGCGCCCTCTCTTTCTACCCCAGCTGTCTGAGGATGTTGGTCCATGTGGACTGGCCCCAGGCTCTCTGTCTTGAGTCATTTCACTTAGTCCACAATCTACATATACATGTAAATATATATGGACAGGATATATAAATAGCTTTAAAATATATACATTTATAAAAGATAGCAAAGATAGCTTTAATATATCTTTAATCTTTTTAAAGATACATAACTTTAACATATATATATATATATATATATTTTTTTTTTGTTAGTCCTGGGGCTTGAACTCAGGGCCTGGGCGCCATCCCTGTGCTCTTTAGCTCAAGGCTAGCCCTCTACCATTTGAGCCACAGCACCACATCCAGTTTTCTAGTGGTTTATTGGAGATAAGAGTCTCATGGACTTTCCTGTCTGGGCTGGCTTTGAACTGAGATCCTCAGATCTCAGCCTCCTGAGTAGCTAGGATGACAGGCGTGAGCCACTGGCGCCCGGCTTTCACATATTTTTATAGGATGTATATGTCATCTACCAGCTATATCTGGGTAGTGACATTTGAGGTGATCTTGGTTTTTCCCCATCCTTTTTTCTTTTTCTTTGTGAATTTTCTCCAATGTTCATAAATTACTCTGTAATCAACCAAAAAGCCATTAAAATTTGTTACGCCTATCTTCTCTGCACACAATTCTTTTTGAGACGAGTTTAATATTCTTTCCCAATAACCCAACATCAACACACATATTTGGTCAAATTGGTTTTGCAAACAATTGGCGACCTGCGTTTGATGTTGGGCAAGCCTCCTCCCTGATCTCCAGAGCCCTCGTTTCAGCCGAGAACACAGGCCTCAGAACTCACTCCTGGGGAAGGAGGCAGCCCTGGAGACACCCCGGGGCTCCTGCCCCACACCCTCCCCTGGCACAGTCTTCGGGAAGGTGAGGGGGTGATTTGTGGACAGCAGGGTCCCTAGCATCGCTGGAGAATACTCGCAGAGAGATGTGTCCTCTGGGGACCTCAGCATCACTGAAACAGAGCTGAGAACGCAGGAGATGGAGGGCGGTGCCGGGCATGTCATGGAGTGAGCTGAGTTGGAGACAGGAGCTGAGAAACACATGGGTCAAAGTCAAGGAGAACTGTGTGCGCGCGTGTGTGCCCGTGTGTGCAGCTACAGGAGTTTGAACTCAGGACCTCATACCCTTGCTGGGCTTTCTTGCTCATCACTGGTCCTCTGATACTTGAGCCAAGCCTCCTGCCTGGATTTTTACCAGTTAATTGGAGACTCACAGACTTTTCTGCATAGGCTGGCTTTGAATTGTGAGCCTCACATCTCAGCCTCCAGAGTAGCTAGGATTACAGGTGTGAGCCACTGACTCCCAGCTGAGGCCTATACTCTTCCTTAGCTTTTCTCCTTCTTGGTTGGTGCTCTACCACTTGAGTCACACTTCCATTTCTGAATACTTTAGAGACTCACTTCTGGCAACAAAACCAAAACCCACTCAGGACCCCAGGATTACAGGACACAGAAACCCGCTGTGGGATGGGACACTTGGAATGAAATCAGAGTTATCCTTTCAAAGTTGTGGTAGCCATTAAAAACAGCTCTTAGGGATCAATAATATTCACAACTCACTGTAAATTGTTAATTAATAGAAGCAAGGAGGGGCTGGGAAGGTGGCTTAGTGGTAGAGTGCTTGTCTAGCATGCATGAAGCCCTGGGTTCGATTCTTCAGTACTGCATACACAGAAAAAGCTGGAAGTGGCTCTGTGGCTAAAGTAGTAGAGTGCTAGCCTTGAGCAAAAGAATCCTAGGGACAGTGCCCAGACCCTGAGTTCAAGCCCCAGGACTGACAAAAATAAAAATAGAAGCAAGGAAAGAAAGGATTCCTTAGGGAGTGGTTAATTCAAATTCACACTTGTTTGCCAGGCACAGTACAATATATAGAGTGTATATTTATATTTCATATATATTTATATCTAGCACACATATATATCTATTACATAAATATGTGTATAATCTAAATATATACTATGGATCTGTTTATATAAATATATAAACTTGCATTGTATAAATATATAACACAAATATATACTATATTAATATATAACTATAGGCTATATAAATATATGAATACATATTATATAAATTAGATGTAAGTATAATATCTATCTAGCTATATATTTGGAGAAAAGACAAAAGCACGAATATACTTTTGTGGCTTATAGATTTTGGAAGAACTTATTCTTGCTCTGTTTTCAGACAACTAATGAGTTTATGGGAATTTCCATAAAAAGAAGGTTTTCTTTCTAAGTCAGTCATTGATCTCCTTCAAGCCTTAGCTGCTTATCTTTTTCTGCTCATCTGATAAGGGTTTCCTTTTGTCCTCCGCCTGTGATGACAGAGAGCAGCCACCAGGGGGCAGTGCGCCAGTGACAGGGGCGGTGGTATGAAATGTCTTTGTGGCACTTGGCAGGTAAATTCTGGGCCTGGGAAGTGTCAAAGGAGAAATGGAAATGGGATGGTCAGAATTAGAGGGGGGCAGGGTGGCTCCGAGCGCAAGAATCTTGCATTTTGCTCGAGGACTTGCCTCCGTTCGGCTCCCAGAAGCCGGTTTCACTCACCCTGGAAGTGGGCAGATGGTCGGTGGAAATTAGTATTCAAGGCAACTGTATCTCGGGGTGTTGCAGGTGGATCACCGGAAATTGGTTGCCAACCCCAGTAATCTCTGCAGAAGAGTTCTTTCGTTTAACACTCCTCCTAGCTGTAATGGAGACATTACATCGGGGTTGCCATTTAAATAATCGATTGTGAAGATCAATACCAGATTGACACCTTGCGTTCCCTCTCTCGGGTTGGGGCGTAACTAGAGGACACGTGTGTTTCTAGCTGTGCTAATTTAAAAGTTAAAGACTAGAAGTAGTCTCCATTTTGCAGCTATGCTTCTGTAACGGGAGACGGGGTGTTTTCCTCTGTGTTCTTCCCTGTCCCCAGAAAAGTGATCAAATCCACACTCCTCAGGGAGGGGAAGGAGGGTGACTTACAGCATTCAGATCCTCAGCGCTCACAAGTTGAAGGCAGGGTAGTGGCAAGATACCTTCGCGGCTCTGCCATGTGCTCTGGCGATAAAGAACTGGGGACAGTGCCCCCTAGCTCAGGGACAGCGCCCAGGCCCTGAGTTCAAGGCCCATGACTGACAGAAATAAAAAACTGAAAGTCATAACCTTGTACAATCTTCTTTGCTTGAGAAAGTCCTCCCTTCCTTTTCTCCCTCCCTCCCTCTCTCTTTCTTTCTTTTTTTCTTTCTCTGGTCTTAGATATTGGACTCTAGGCCTAGGTGCTGTCCCTGAGCTTTTGTGCTCAAGGTTAGTGCTCTACCACCTGAGCCACAGCTCCACTTCTGGCTTTTTGGTGGTTAATTGGAGATAAGAGTCTCATGGTCTTTTTTGCCTGGGCTGACTTTGAACCATAAGAGGAAGTTCTTTCTAACCAACACAACGCAACATAACACAACAGCATTTGTGGTCCATTCTAGCCATGTTTGGGAACTTCTATCTTGCTCTCAGACTTCTCGGCTGCTCGCTTTGATGCAGTTGGCCTCTTGATTGGAATGGCCCATTGACAAGGAATGGGGAATGGCCTCCAGCCAACGGTCTGAGGGAAACTGAGGCTCTCCATGCCTTAGTACAACAGGGAACTGATTTCTGCCAACTGCTACCAGTTGTGCATTCTAATGTGACTCCGGATCTAGCCTCCTGTATTTCACTCTCAAGAAGAAAGTTGGGCGTGGGCGTGGCCAGATTCCTGACCCACCGAGACCTTCATACTCAGGGCCTCAATAGAGGCTTCGGAGTCTGTGGAAAATGGTTAACTCTCAAGGAAGAGCTCACATCTCCATAAGATGTCATCTCCTGTGTATTCTGCAGAATCTTAGCTGTCGTTCTGTCTGGTGGCATGAATGTAGCATTCTGTACGTGTTGGGGGGCTGCAGATCACTCACATGCGGTGCTGGCAGGCTTTCCTGTTTATTCTGAGGGGGAAATGGAGATTTTCTTTGACAGTCATTGAATAAACAGAAGGGTGACTTAACAGTTTACGACGGATTTGGCTGGTTTCATATACTCATGACAGAGCCAGCTCCTCTCCCAGACACATTCTGCCTCTCTGCGGGGCACGGTGGTCTGCGGTGACTGGAATCCCCGGGCTTGCTTTCTCCTTGCTGCAGGTTGGGTGGAGTGGACGCTACACCTAGTCGCCGCTGGCCAATTGCCACGTCTGGCTCATCCCCATGGGATCGGGTGGGATCCCCATGGGTGGCCGGCCTTCAGTGAGTCTGCTCCAAAGCCCACCCCATGCCTTTCTGAGGTCACCTCCTGTGTGGGCTCTACGTGGTCTCTCATGCACAACCACCTGCCTTCCATTTGCTCACCTTGGTGTTCCCAGCGGAAGCTGAGGAGACTCCAGTCCCGTGCATGGCTTTCGGACCTCCAGAGCGGTGAGCTAAATTAACCTCTTTACTCTGCAGGTTACCCAGCCAGTTTGTTACAGTCACTAACAATGAGCCAGGATGGATGGGAGCCGGGGTGGGGTATCACCATGCCCCGTGCCCACCCACACACCTCCCTTCTTACTTGGATTATTGGCTTTGTGAGGATGCTGGTTTGGTTCTTTTGTTGTTGTTTTGTTTTGTTTTCCTTTTTGGTGCTACTGGGGTTTGAACTCAGGGATTCATGTTTGCTAGACTGGGGCTCTACTACTTGAACCATACCCCCAGCCCTTTTTTTTTGGGTCCGATTGTGGGGCCTGAACTCTGGGCCTGGGCACTGTCCCTCAGTTCTTCAGCTCAAGGCTAGCGCTCTACCACTTGAGCCACAGCACCACTTCAGGTTTTCTGGTGGTTCATTGGAGATAAAAGTCTCACGGACTTTCCTGCCTGGGCTGGCTTTGAACCCTGATCCTCAGAACTCAGCCTCCTGAGTAGCTAGGACTACAGGTGGGAGCCACGGGCGCTGGCTTGCTTTCATTATTTTTGAGAGAAGGTCTCACTTTTTGCCTGGGGCTAATCTGGGCCACTGTCTTTCTGTTTCTGCCTCCTCGGTGGATGGCAGGTAGGCACCACCACGCCAAGCTTGTGTTGTTGCGATGACAGCTAGCTAGCTTTTTGCCTGGGGTTGGCTCTGAATCATAATCGTTCCCATCTCTGCCTCCTGAGTAGCTGGGATTACGGTGTGGGCCGCTGCTCCCGTGAGGTAGTGTGTGTGGTTATGATTCTAAGCATCTGGCTAGAAAGGAGGTACATGTGCCCAGCCAGTTGGTCCATGGATGCTTTCAACTCCTTTGTGAAAACCATCCATACATTTCCTCCTCTTTTGGGACAATGGAACCAAGAGTGTCTCGGTCTCACACAGGATCAACCCAGACCCAAGGCCTGTCTGATGGTCCGGGTTCGGGTGCTGCGTCCTGGGGGAGGGCAGTGGGTGACAGGCAGCCCGCAGCCCTCCTGGTGTGGTGCTGACCATCTGCTTGACGCTCATTTCGGGGCGGTACGCTGGCGTTGGGCCTTTGCTACGGGACGGTGATTGCTTCGCCCTCACCGCTCTGCAGAGTGTTCTCATGGGTGGGCTTTGGCGTTTGAAGATGCAATGGAGGCCAGCCTGGGGGTCTCGTCTTTGCTTCTGCCGAGTGCCATGTCTCCTTTCCAGTAAGAAAAGCCTCCTGCGATATGAGGCCTTCCCATCCTGGGGCGGGGGGGTGACTGGCACCGTGGCAGAGGCTCAGGCTGGGGGGGATCAAGACGGCATAGGGGCTGGTGGGGGGGAGGGGCTGAACTGAGACTGATCACCTGACCCAAACACTCTGAAATCCAGACTCTCCCACTAAATACACCCAGAGCCTGGCTGTGGCTCGCTTCTCTGTCCCCTTCTGTGGCAAACGTCCGTGAGCGGGCCTGTCAGTTCTGTCTCCTCTTCTCCATGCTCCTTTATTTCTCAGTGTGTTCTGGATAGTTCCGGATAGTTCCAGAGGGGTTTCGAATGAGTCCAAAGCTGGCCAGACAGTGAACGGGTCTGATTTCAAACTTTATCTTGGCGCCCCCTCCCTCATACCCCATACAGTAGCTGACTTCTTTTCTGGGTCCTTGGCCATGGCTCCTTCTCTGGTGAACTGAGGACAGAAAAGCCTCTCTAAATCCTCTTCTCGCGACATGTTGCTTCTGATGGTGTGATCTTAGGCTCAGGCCTTTTGATACCTTCTACCTGCTGAGGGCTCTCCCCTTAGAACTTCAGTCTGAACTTGCCTCTGAAGTCCAGGAAGAGATGGATATCCACATATCCAGCTGCACCGCGAAGGGCACTCTTCATATATGTATTTGGTGCCAGTCCTGGAGCTTGAACTCAAGGCCTTGGGCTCTTGCTTTCCACACAAGACTGGCACACTACCACCAGAGCCACACCTCTACTTCCGGAGTTTTGCTAATGGATTGGAGCTAAGAGTCTCTTGGGTTTATTTGCCTGGGCTGGATCTTCAGGTCTCAGCCTCTTGAGTAGCTAGGATTATGAGCACCCAGCTTCATTTTTTTTTTCTTGGCTATGGTAGGTGTGTGTGGGTGGAAATTCGTTCTTTCCTTTCATGCTCAGCTCCTCTCGCAGAGGCTGCCTTGGCTGCTGTGTTTCCTAGACCCCAGTTGTGAGCACTGAGTTCAAATGCGACCCATCAGAGCCACTGTGATGAGAAACCGGGGGGCAGGTGATTCGCTCCTCCTGGTAGTTGACAGCTTAGAGATCTTTCCAGCGGCTTCCAGCTCTCGCTCTGAAGCATCAGTGATGGAAGGGGCGTTCCTGAACTTTCTGACCTCATTCCCTCTTGGAAAGGAGGGGAACCACTGGCGGAGACCCCCCACCCTGCCCTGCCAGCTCGCTGCCCCTTCTATGAGGCTCAGAAATACCTGCGGCCTTCACTCTCTCCTGCCTTCAGGACCTGTGGTTGTTTCAATCCTGTAAGTCACGGGGCCGCCACCATTATCATGAATCAGGAATGGAAGGAGAGCAAGGCTGGGACAGAAGCTTAAGATAGAGTTCTATATGGGCCCCAGGGTTTCCCACTCAACAGCTCAGGGGTGCAGCTGAGTACCAGTCACAGGGTTGACCCCAAGGGCCACGCCTGGAGAACCAGGGGTCTGAGCCTTTGTCATCTCAACGAGTGCTCCAACCATCTCTGTGCTTTCTTGGGTTTCCCTGTCTTAGGAACCCGTAAGTCTTCTCTTTCTTCTGTGATGATTGCCAACATTTAGATGCTGAACTTGGATTTTGGGGAGGCCACGGTTGCAGACTAAGAGTTGGTGTTTGAATAATTTAAGATGCGTCCAGCGTGGGATTCTCCTCCAACAGTGTTTGCCCTGTAGCCCTGGGATGGAGACTCGGAAGTGGGAGTTCTGAAGCAGGCACCGTGTGGCGTTTTACGCGGCGGTGGGCATCGGTGAGGGGCCAGACCCGTGCACCCAACCATCGGAACCTTGACCACAAGTTGCCAGCACAACGCAGAGTCCAACTTGTTTCTCTTTGCCATCTGCTAGGTGGGTGGGAGGAGAAAAATGGTATTTTGCTGCTTAAGATGCAAATGATTTCATTACGTGTGAGAGCGAGTATCTTTTCCTGGGCTGGGTCTGTGAACTGCCTGTTCTGGGTGGGGACTTCTTCCTGATTTGAAGATGAGCTGGTGAAAAGGGAAATATGATTCCTCTGAGCTACTGAGCAAAACTACCAAAGCCCTCGCACGTCGGGGGAGAGTTTAAAATGCTGGCATGGGGTGGGGGCGTGGCTTTTCAGAAAGCAAGGCTTCCATTGCCCTGTCTCTACACCTTCCAGCTGACGCCATCCCTCAGCAGACTCCTCCTCCGTCCCCTCCCCCCCCCCCGTTCCCTGGGGGTAGTACCCTGTTCTCAGAGTCCTACACCTAGATTCCCAGTTGTAACCCCACTTCTCATCGTAAGTGGAATTTTACGTGTGATACAATCCCAGGGAAAACACGGAGAGGGAAGAAAGCAATGAATAAAAACGAAATGATCAAATAAATCCTCTTGCTTATGGGTTCAGTGGGGACCACGCGACGGGATTATGCATTTGGCAGCATGGAAATGGTACTAATGAATGCAAAGCGTATGAATCATACACTTGCAGCCCACCATACAGCTCCTCAAGAGAAAACAAGACTCCTCAATCTAGTAAGTCTGCCTAAACTGAGATCCATGGTACATGCATGCATGCCCTCTCTGCCTCTCTTTCCTTCTCTCTTGTCTTTCTTTCTTCCCCTGTAAAATTTTCCCCTCAAAGGTGAAAGGGATACATCATTTATTGTTTTAGAGGATCCATAGTACTTGTTGAAAGGGGCCAGGGAATCGGCGGAGGCCCCTGTTCGGTAAGGACATTGCAGAGGGAACACACGGCGGGCAGGTAATCTCCAGTGCAGATGCAGCACTTGTTCTGAGGTGTGGAGGTGGCAGAGGAATCGAGGTTAGCCTGAAGTGTGACCCTGTCTTTACGTCTGTCTGTTAGCTTTCTGAGACTGTCCCAAGACACCCGAGTAGAACAGCCTTTTAGAGGAGGAAAGGGTTTATTCGGCCCATGAGTTTGGAGGTTTCGGTCCATGGGCTGTGCCTTGCACCTGTAGATGGGCAAGAACATGGTAGGAGGGGATGGCGGAAGAAAGATGCTTACTTCATTGAAGCCAGGAAGGAGAGAGAGAGAAAGAGGGAGAGAGAGAGAGGGAGAGGGAGGGAGGGAAAAGAAGGGAGGGAGAGGGAGAGAGAAAGAGAGGGAGAGGGAGGGAGGGAAAAGAAGGGAGGGAGAGGGAGGGAGAGGGAGAGAGAGAGGGAGAGGGAGAGGGAGGGAGAGGGGGAGAAAAGAGGGAGAGAGAGAGGGAGAGGGAGAGGGAGGGAGAGGGGGAGAAAAAGAGAGAGAGAGAGAGAGAGAGGGAGGGAGGGAGGGAGGGAGGGAAGGAGGAAGGGAGTGAGGGAGGGAGAGGGAGAGAGAGGGAGAAAGAGGGGGAGGGAATGCCCAGAGACAAGATACAGGTCTCAAAGACCTGCCTCCAGTTACTTCCTCCCTTCAAAGACCCGCCTCCAGTGACTCACTTCCTCTGCTCAAAGACCCACCACCAGTGACTCACTTCCTCCAACTAGACCCTGTTTTTCAATTGTCCCTTCATCTGTAAAGACCCCCATACATCTACCCATTGATGAAGTTACCACTCCGATGATCTGTAGCGCCACCATCTGGGGACTGAGCCTTCAACACAGGGACCTTCCCAGGGAGATCATTAAAGCCCAGGACCAGGGACGGTAGCTAGCATGACCGGCATGAGCCACCAGTGCAGGGCTTCAGAGGAGTTCTTTGAGTGTCAGCCTCAAACCAGAGGTAATTTCCCACTCTCCCAGAGGACAGTTTAAAAGATCTTTGGGATCCATGGGGGAGGGATGGAGGCTGAGGACAGAGGCTGCTGTCAGAGGATGGAGGCTGAGGATGGAGAAGACAGCTGGACAAAGGACAGAGCACTCATAAGCAGGGAGCGCAGACAGGAGGGGTGGGGGGAAGGCCTTCTCCTTAATGAGTAACGGAGGCGGGGGCTTTGCGGAGCAATGCAGTTGATAAATACTCTGTGCTCAACGTGAACATTGAACAAAACTGCGACCAGAGACTGCGCATTTTCTGTAAACAGACAGGCATAAGCTACCAAAAAGCCACATCCCCGCATGGGCTAATGTGGAACCAATGATGTATACTACATGTGCTTTCCCAAGAGTAGGCTTATCAGTTTCAATGAATTTCTAAATTATTATGAAACCCATAGTGCGTGTGTGTGCATGTGTGTGTGTGCGCGCGCGGGTGTGTGTGGGCTTGAACTCAGGGTCTGGGCAATGTCTCTGAGCTTTTGTGCTCAAGGCTGGTGCTCTACCACTTGAGCCAGGCTTTTGTGATGCTTCATTGAAGGTAAGAGTCTCACAGGCTTTCTTTCCTGCCTGGGCTGGTTTCAAACCATGATCCTCAGATCCCAGCCTCCTGAGTAGCTAGGATTATACACATGAGCCCCAGGCACCTGGCTCCCCATTTCTTTTAGGAACATGTATGCATGCGAGGTTGGCGGCAGAGCAGGCAAGCGGCTCTCTCTGGGGCGTGGTGGAATTTCTCTCTTGGATGCTACAAACCACAACGGCACCATCAGATTCCTGAAATAAGAGATGAGCCTTGACATGAGAAGGGACAAATGGAAAAAGCTCCAGGAACAACAGGGCCGGGACATTCTTTCAATGAGACAGGAAGTCGGAAAGATCTGGAAAGAGGCCTCGTTATCGGACCGGAGAGGTTGAGTGGAGCGTTTCGGACCAGCAGCCCTGCCTGCTTCTCATTCAGATGAAGCGAGCCAGAGACGCCGTGTCAGCCCATCTCCACAGGGCAGCCCAGGCCCGCCGGCCGGGCCTGTCAGATCCCCCTGGCAGCCTGGGAGAGACCAGGCCTCGACTGCCTTCATCTGTCTGCACCCCGTATCGATTTGAGTTTCAGATGGATTGACTTTGCTTTTCGCAGGGATTTAAACAGAACAGCTTGGGAAAGGACCATCAGGGCTGCGGTAAAGGGGAAAAAACCAAACCTCTACTGGTGGTATTTATTCATCCAGCTGAACCTTCTTTTTCTCTTTTTCCTGGTGAGCTGGACAGTGCTGGGGTGGGGGTGGGGGCATCTCCCAGCAGCTCTACCTTGATGATTCACTTTGGAAGAGAGAGGCGTTAAACAATGTTGTCATGGTAAACAGTTGAAAAGTGAAGGCTTTTCTTTTTTCTTGGAAGCAGAGCCTTTCCCTGGCTGTCGAGACCCCAGATTGGCATGTGGTTAGCTATGTAAAAGGCCTCGATTTCTTCAGCCACAAACAGAGATAAAATAGCCCACACTTTAAGTAGCTCAAGAGAAGCTGTAGCGTTTGCTAGCTAGCTTCTGACTCTTGGAGGCTTTGGGCCAAATCCTATTTCACACCAGATTTAATGGAGATTTCTTCTGAAAGTCAAACATCTGTCCAGCGCCTTTGACCATCTTCCTTTAAAGATGATGTGAATGAGCTGAGCATCGTGTGGTTGATGTCTAACCCGGGGCCTGCTCCTGGAGTCTTCTGATAAAGAACTTAGAGATTTAGTTTCCTCACTTAAAAAGTGCCCCTCCTCCCCCACCACAGCCTGCATCCCTTTATCTGAAAAGAAAGGAATATTGAGACATTTAATTGGCATATAATGAGATGACTACAACAAGTTAATTAGTTCTCAATTAAGTCGCATTCGCTATACTCCTTGAATGTGTGTGCAGCAATTAGGAGCATCGGATGAACTTGGAATAGCGGCCTGGCTTCTCTCCTGAGGAAGGAACATCTCTGCTTGAGTCTCAGGTAGGGTGACCTTGTTTTCTTGGAAGCCAGCAATCCTGTACATCGACCTGTCTTCTGGATCAATTGGGCATATCGGCAGCTCCATTCAGCAAGACAGTAAGCAGACTGGCTCTGTGACAGGGAAAGAGCGTGGCGGAATGAGTACAAACGAAGGGAAGGCAAGGCTTGGTCTTTGAAATCAAAGGGCTAATAAGGCATCGTCTTTGAAAGCTGGCCAGATGTGGGCTCAACCCCTAGCTCCTGCTTTCTAGTGAGGAGGCCATCTTCCTCCATTTCCCTGCTGCTGTGTAACAGAATCCATGACCTGTTTAGTTCAAAGTTCAAAGTTCAGGTGGTTGAGAAGTGTGAGCGCCTTCTGTTTGTGTCATACTACGTCACAGGACACCAGGCGGGCGGTGAGAGGGAAGAAGGTCCCACCTCCAAATTACCATGAACTACAAATGAACTTAGACATTGAGTTTGGAGGACGTATTCCAACGCTGGACAAATCTCTTCCAAAGCCTGGGCTCTCCATTTTCCTATGCCTGACCTGGACAACTTGGATTTCAACTGACTGTGTCACTGCTGGGAAGACAGCTGAGAGGATGGAGGGTTAAGATCTGCGGCTTCTGCGTGTGTAGACTCTGGTACTGTGGTTGCCACGTCTGCCATTTTGGAAGGACTTGGCCAGGAGGTAACCTGGGCTGGGCCCTGGGAGTGGAATCATCATTTGATGACCTTGCAGGAGTGCCCTGAGTCGATTTCACTGCTGCGTTCACAGAGAGCTGTTAGGAGAATGTGGTAGAATAGCCAGAAAATACATAGCTGGGTAAGGTGAATGATTCGTTTTATCCTGGTATTTCCCAGTGGATCGCATCATGCAGGAAGATCAAGAACAGGAAAAAAAGAAAAGAAAAGAGATGGGTTTTTATCAGCCAAACATGCTGGAAGAATGAAGATAGAATTGGCCTTCCTCTGGGGGGAAGATGGAGCTGTTTGGGCCAGGTGAAGAAGGGGTTGAGGCATGCACAAGCAGCTCATACCCAGGAGCTTGAGAGAGGGTCTTCAGGCTCTGGCTCTCTATCCCTGCTCCTCTTTCCCTAGGCTTACCTCTCCTTCAGTGCCAGCTATGATTAAAAAGCCACATTGAGGAATCATCTGAAGGAGGGGGGGGGAGGAATTTACCAACTAATTTGCATTTTAATGAATTTTTAATTGAACCAAAATCTGTTGTTTCTGTTTAAAGATGCAGGGCTGACTTCGTGGTCTCTGCGGCGGAGGGCCAAATGGGAACTGGATGTGATAAAAACAATGATAATGTTAAGCTTAATTAGGTTTGAAAACTTGTCTGGAAAGGCTGGAAGGAATCTGGGAATGGCGAACAGTTGCTAGCAGCAGGCGAAGCACTAGATTGGAGTGGGGGGGGGTGTTTTCTTTCCCACATCAAGAATGCAGCCCGAATCAGCCAGGTACTTGCAGTAGGCCAGGTGATTAGCGTTAGGGCCATGGTGCTTTTGAGTTTCTAGGCATGGGGGTCTGTCAGATCTAGCCAGGGGGAGGAGGATGGAGAATTTCTATGATGGCTTTGATGCTTGAGTTCACCAGCAGCTTCTGCTTTTCTTTTCCTCCCTCCCTCCCTCTATCCCTCTCACCAAACTGCCTGCCTGCCTGCTTTCCTTCCTCCCTCCCTCCCTTCCTTCCTTCCTTCCTTCCTTCCTTCCTTCTTCCCTCCCTCCCTTCCTTCTCTTTCTCTCTTTCTTTCTTTCTCCTTCCTTCCTTCCTCCCTCCCTCCCTTCCTTCCTTCCTTCCTTCCTTCCTTCCTTCCTTCCTTTCTTTCTTCCTTTCTTCTTTCTCGATAATTTGAACTTAGGGCCTGGGCACTGTCCCTGAGCTCTTTTGCTCAAAGCTAGTGCCCTACCATTTGAGCCATAGCACCACTTCCAGCTTTTCCTTTGTTAGTTAATTAGAGATAAGAGTCTCACAGACTTTGGCTGCCCAGGCTGGCTTCAAACCTTGATCCTTAGATCTCAGCCTCCTGAGTAGTTCGGGTTACAGGCATGAACCACCAGTGCCTGGCTCCCTTTGTCCTTATGTTACTCAGCAGGGTCTTATGAGAACTCAGGCTTGGTTCAGACACATAGGGTGGTAAAAGCCATGGATGTGCTTTTTTTTTTGGACAGGACATCAGGAGACCACCACTGAAATGAATGGTCCAGGATGTGAGCCTTTGTCCTACTGGATAGCATAGTCTGAGCCTTTCTCTTACAGTCCGACCCAGATCAGAGATGGTGGGCTTTGTTACTTGTAGCAGAAGTCTATAGCGGGAGCCTCTTGTGCTGGCGGTCCTGCGTGACCTGGCCTCCCATGGAGACACAGAGAAGTAATGAGGAGTTTCTGCACAAGCAGTGGATGGTGCTGCAGGAGAAGGACATTGAGCTGAAGGATTTGTCACCTTTCTAGAAGGGAGAAGAAAGCCTGCTCTTTGTGGAGGGTGGGGGTAGAGATGCTACGGAGCAGAGCAGACAGGGCCGTGCCTTCCTGGATTATCCAACCAAGTGGAAGAAGGAATTTCTGAAGTGAACTTTTTCTAGCTGTCTACTAGGAATTCCAGAATTTTCCAGTGGGTTTTTAAACACTCAGTTGGGTTCTAATCTAGGAAGGCAACACTTGGACACTTGGACACAGGGAAGAGTTGGACACCTAAGATGAGGGGGGGGTCACGTGTATTGGAAAACAATAGTTGGCTACTTTCTCAGCGTGACTGTAAAACGTTTAAAAATAACGTAGACTTGTGAGGAGCATTAGATCTTTCCCGAGTGAGGAACCTTCGCTTCTGGTTTTGTTTAAAACCGTCAAGGACACAAGAACATCCGCATAAAACACACAAGATTGTTCCGCCGAGACCCAGAATCTTTGCTATTTAGGAGGAGCGCACAGATGGTAAAGAATACTCACTCACATTGCAAGCAAAGACACTGGTTGGATTCACAAGGAAGATGGCCCTTTAAGAGCGAGAGAACTTTGCCAGAATGATAACTGGTTTCGTGTTTTCCAGGCTCAGGTACTGTAAACCAAGGAAAATGCAATCCAGTTTTCTGTCTTTTGTCCTTCATTTACCTTCTTTTGTATTCTGGAACAGATTTGCTTGGGGGGAAAAAGGCACATAGCCTTGTGTATTCCATCAGGCTGTATATTCCCAACCATCCATATTAATTATGACTTTTAACTAACGGGACTCACTCCTATTTCTCAGAGAAAATGGAGGGTAGATAATTGAGAACTGTCTGTCATAGACAAACCTCTTAGCAGACTAGCAAAGCGTTTGATGCATATAATTCTTTGTTTTTCAGTCAAAGACAACACTTTCACACTTGAAAATAACACGCTCACTAATATGACCCAGGATAGAGCTTGATAGCTTATAAAAATAAACAAAACTATATAACATTAAATCATGTTTAGCAATCACTTTTTCATTGTTCTTATTTAAAAAACATCTAGGTATCCAAATTGCATTAAGTAACTCAACCATATTTGTCCAAAGTTCTTAGAAATGTGTTCAACCTAAAATATAATTGCTGTTGATATGAAAAGTTTGTCAGAGTAATGATGAATACAAATTTATAATTTGTATTTATTGTTACAATGTATAAATTTAATGTATAAAATTTGTAATTTTTCATAACCTTAAGACATCATTTAAGAATAATGTTGGCAGCCGGGCGCTGGTGGCTCACGCCTGTAATCCTAGCTACTCAGGAGGCTGAGATCTGAGGATCGTGGTTCAAAGCCAGCCGGGGCAGGAGAGACTGTGAGACTCCTATCTCCAATAAACCACCAGAAAATCGGAAGTGGTGCTGTAGCTCAAGTGGTAGAGTGCTTGCCTTGAGCTGAAGAGCTGAGGGACAGCACGCAGGCCCAGAGTTCAAGCCCCATGGCCGACCAAAAAAAAAAAAAGAATAATGTTAGCTTACTTGGTTAGTAAATCTGTCTTTTATTTAAACTCGAGATAATAAACCCAAGTAAAATAATATTAATCAAAAGAATCACATAGCTAGTTCTTAGACTAGGATTAAAGTCAATTTACCTATATGAGCTTGGATGCCTCCCAAATGTATCTGACCTTACAGTTTCTAAAAGAAGTTGGTTATTTTTTTAAGTCTAGCATTTTAAAGTGTCATAAATTCAAGGATTTTTCCTTTTGGAGAATTTTAGGAATATTCCATTTATATCGGTGTTCATTTAAACTAGTAAAAAGAGCTATAAATTTTGGAAACATTATAATCTAACATGAATAACCTCCAAATGTCAGGAAAACATTTCATGGGCCTACAATAAGTGAAGGCTTCCTCAATTAAAAACATGGCCATCATAGACATTGAATACCTTTACTTCTACAACTTTAGTCAGAAATCACACTAGACAGAAAAAAAAATCTACTAGTCCGGATTTCAAGGAGTTAATAATTTTTCCCTTATAGGCTCGAATTTCTTCATTTGAATGCAAAATAGACAGACCAACAAATGAGAGAGTGTGACAGTCACCAGGAAACCTACCATTTCTAACCTAACAGAGGTGAGGTCTCCATCCTTCCTCTACATGGATTACCGGAGGTGACCCTAAGAGTTACTTGAGGTCGTGGTTTCAAGAAATTCCAACCTATGATCCTTGGCCCCATTGCTTTGGGTCTGGGGCAGGAGGCTTGTGATAGAGCAAAACGGTTCACCTAATGGCCAGGGAGTAAGAGGAAAGAAGGGCCTGATGTTCCATTGTTTCCTTTAAAGGCAAGCTCCCAATGACCTAAAAGCCTCCCATGAGGCCCCGCCCCTAAAGCTTTCCATTATCCCTCCATGCTGGAGGATAAGCCTGTGATACCTAGAGCGTTTGTTGGCTGAGGGGTATGGAGGGGTGCCAGGGGCGGGGGGGGGGCTCAGATCCAAGCTACAGGAGTTCCACAATGAAAGCCAAGTTGTAACCATTACAACTTGGGGGGATTAATTTACCACCTCCACAGAAACCAGAGACAGAAACAGAAACTCTAAATTGGAAGAGAGGAAATGACTTCCAGCTCTGCCTTTCTTCTTGACTGACCTTCCTGGGCAGGGACAACTTTCCCGCTGCTGTGGTCCGGGTCACAGGGGCTGCTTGGGGCTGAACAGATGGTCATGCATGGCCCTTCACTGGAGGGCAGGCCACAGGACTCCTCAGGTCCCCTTAAGTGTGGCACACAGATGCCAAACGGGGAGCTAATGAACATATGCCCGAGACTCGAGGCAATCACCAGGCACTGTGGTTTCCTGCAGATTCAGAGCTGGAAGGGAGTTCAGCTGTCTGTCTATCCATGATTCCTATCCATGGGGAAACTGAGTCCCCACAGAGTGCGTGACTCTTACAGTAAGTTGTATACAGCGTCAGGACCGGAGCATGTGGGGCTTGTGTCTGTGAGTCATCACGATCAGTGATGTTTACAGCATGTGATGTCTTGTAACTGAGTTGAATTTTGGCCCTGAACATGTGCGAACGCTTCGCCATGAATTCAGCACCCCGCTGGGAGTCTCGCCGCCTTTGTTATCATTCTGACTTCTGTTCTGTCCCAGTAGTGCTTGTCAGAGGAACTCCAGGTGCTGTGTGAGCCCACGTTACCTCCTGGTGAGGGAAATTAGAGACTTCCACGTAGTTAGAGGCTTTTGAGTAACTGATATCATGATTCGTCAGCATTGCTTGACCAGTTATTCCCATCGTCCTTGAGCCCCAGTCAGTGTGCTGGTTTATGGAAATAGCAGTGGGATCGCAGGAAGAGAGGCTTTGGGGAGGGAAATGAAAATCAACTCGACTGCTGAGCCCTCTACTGCTGGTGCAGCCTGGCGCCAGGATGCTTCATTCTTAATGTAGACAGAGGTAGACATTTACCCAGTGTTGTGGAGCCTTGCTTTCTGAGGAGGGGCTCGAACTGGCAGCAGGGCCAGGGTCTGTTTCACCTTGCCAAGGAGCTTTCTGAAGCTCACGCAGTGGGAGGAATCCATGCATGCGTACAGGGTTTGAGTTTAGTGAACCAAGGTTCTTTCTAGCTCTCCCTCCCTTTCTTCTTTCCTCCTTCCTCTTTTAGTCCTTCCCTTCCTCCCCCTCTTTCTCTACCTCCCCCCTCCCTCCAATCTGTTCTGTCTCTGCTTGTCTGTCTGTCTGTCTGTCTCCATGCTGTTCCTCTGGGTGAAAACATCCTCTACCCATCCCAGCCATGCCATTTTCTCATATTTGAAGCAAATTTCTTTATTAATTAAAAAAAAACCAGACCAAAACAAAACATACACCTGTATGTTTTACATACAGGCATACACCTGTAATCCCAGCCCTGGCGACCTTACACTGAACCTGCTGCCGGCTTGACCCTGGATTTCATAGTCTCTGGAACGGTGAGAAAGGGGAGGCTCTCTTGTTTATAAATTACCCTGCTGTGGTGCATTGTTCTAGTAGTGCAAACAGACAAAGGCACCACCAAAGCTCGGTTTGAGACTCGCATAAAGCCATCCAGCGTGCAAATGAGTCCTTTCTGAAGCCACGAAGAGCTGTATGCAAAGGGGGATGAGCGAAGGTGAGGGCTCAGAGGCTGTGTGGGCATGTGTGGACAGACCCTGGGCAGAAGTTCCTCCTGGAGCTGCGGTGCCCAGCCCACAGCTTTTGTGCTGATGCCAGTTGTCAGCACACACAGTGCAGGCATGCTGGCTTTCACCCATCCGGCCAGCCACAGGGACTCGACGCTGACATCCATCTGCCCAGTGGCTCCCAGCTCCTGTCTGTGCCAAGCTGAGGCCAGCTCAGCCTGTGGTGAGGTGGGAGGGGTGGGAAGTGGGGGTGGGCATGGTTGCTGGCCTTGTGGCCTTCAACCCACATGGATGCTTCTGGTTTTCCTTGGCAATTGTGAGTTGTGTTTGGTTTTGCCACTTCCATTTCATTACTTGTTCTTTCCAGCATCACAGACACCGATGGGCTTCTCTCCATTGTCAGCCGATCCTCTTAAAAAACATGTCTGATTTGGGCCATGTGGGGCTTTTTGTTGTGCCTTTTGTGACTGCCTTGTGAAGGATCTATTCCAAGGAACCAAAACAATGTGTGTGGGGCAGGCGGAAGACTTCCTTCAAGACAGGGGGGAAGGGTGGGAGTCCCCGTTCCACATCTGAGGGACCTTGGACAAGCTAGGAGCCCTCCCTCCACCTGTCCCCACC
This sequence comes from Dipodomys ordii, assembly GCF_000151885.1. Taxonomy (NCBI): domain Eukaryota; kingdom Metazoa; phylum Chordata; class Mammalia; order Rodentia; family Heteromyidae; genus Dipodomys; species Dipodomys ordii. Next base: position 4,481,308 of record NW_012267231.1, on the reverse strand, counting down.
TGTCATGCTGGGGAACACTGCTGGTGTCTAGCTGGGCAAGCAGGCTTCAAAGGACTCAGTGTTTGTCAGCCAGCACTACCTGTCCCCCAGGAAGACTTGAGTGTGGCCGGTGCCTAGCAGGGGCACGGCTCTCTCCCTCCCGATTCACTTGGGCAGGTCCAGCAGCTCCCCCAGGTTGGCAGCTGCCTTTGCTAATCCAGCCAGATGTGCTGCGCTGCCCCTGTCTGATTCGTAACTCCACATGGGAAGTCGATGAGGATCATCCCACAGTTGCTTCCTAGGAAAAAAGAGTATGTATCAGTTCTGTCAACTTTGGGAATCGCTGGGCTCCAGATTCTCCTTCCAAGGAGAACTTTTAGCAACATGGCTTCGATTATAGTTCTGTTAGGTGTCTAGGAAATGTCTGCTGTGTGCTAGGCATTGTGTCCACGCTTCTCCATGAATGTAAAGGAAATTATTATTATTATTATTATTATTAGTCAGTCATGGAGCTTGGACTCACAGCCTGGGTGCTGTTCTTGAGCTCTTTTGCTCAAAGCTAGTGCTCTACCACTTTGAGCCTCAACTCCATTTTTGGTTTTCTGGTGGTTCATTGGATATGAGAGTCTCAAGGACTTTTCTGCCCAGGCTGGCTTCAAACCGCAATCCTCAGATTTTAGCTTCCTGAGTAGATAGGATTAAAGATGTGAACCACTGGTGCTCGGTTCCCTCTTCTTATGACTGTGGTGCTAGGCATGCATTTAGGCTTGTTTTGAGTCCATTTTCCCTCGTGTGAAATGATGATAGCAGCCCTGCCTTTCAGGAGGTTTTTAATTGGAGTTTCGAGTAATGGGGTCTGTAAGTCACGTAACACCATTACTGGTCATTAATATGATTGGAATCATCCTTTTAAAGTACCCTTCCAAGTTTTCTTCTCAACAATCCAGTTTTATTCCTTTGAATTTTCAGCCTGCATCGTCTGAGGGGCAGGAAGGACAACAAATTATACTGAGGTAAACAAAAAACAGAACGTGTCAGAGGGACAGGGAAAAGGAAGCAGAGAGCCTTTCCTTTGCTGGGAAGGGAACTGTCCTTGCTTTCTTGCCCTTGCAATTCTTCTGGAAGCTCAAGGAGGATCTGGAGAAAATATCTAGAACATTTGGACACTTCCCAGACCCCGGTGACTTGCTCCTTGTTTCCTAGAGGTAGCCACAGAATTTTTCCTTGTCACCAGGATGGAAGGGCGGTGCCCAAGAGCTAGAGGAGGAAGGGCTGTGGGCTGGCTCTGACAGAGCTCCGGTCCCCTCAGCCAAGCCCTTGTGTTTAGCAGCCCCCAAGTTCCTGCATGCGTGCCTTAGTGGTAGACTCCCTCCAGTAATTGAGAGATCCTGGGCTTTCCCAGGATGCAGCTGGAAAGGAGCCCTGGTGAGGACGAGTGTTGGGACCTCCATGACAGAAACTAGCCTTCTCATGGTGAACACTATTTTGGTTTGGTCTTGTGGGCCATGCAGGGTGCCTCGTTGGACTCCACGGCCTCCATCAGTGACCCATCACCCAGTTCCTCATGGCCTCTCTTATCCCTGTCCGCGAAAGCAGGGCTTCGTTCCTCTGCCTTACCTGCGCTGTCTGTGATTTTCCACATAGCTCGTTCTCTGGGACCCAGCTTTGGGAATTCCTTTCGGGGAGGGGGGCGGCTGCCCCCCTGCACATGCCCGGCCCTCCCTCTGACCCCAGCGTGTTCCTCACTGGCTCTGATGAGCTGGTCTCTGTCACTGCGATTCCCCTACCTGGAACAGCCCTCACCCCCCTCACAGCTTCCCCTTGGGTCCCTCAGATGGGTTTCCATGGCTACCTCTGCTTCCACGATCACAGATTTGGGTTCAGGTCAATTGTAACCCAGGTTGAATTTTTCTGTTTTCCAGCTCAACAGTAAGCATCGGGGGTGGTGGGAGGGGGGGAGTGAGGCGTATGTTGGTATTTAGATGGAAAAAAAACCCCACATTTTTTTTCTCCTCTCTCTACCCTCACACAGCTTAGCACGCTTCACCTCTTGTCACCAAATTATGTGTGGGAACATTTCTCCCTACCAGCAACCGATCAGTCTGCTCTTCAGCAGGTTCTTAACGGGTGTCATTCCACAACCCCATTCAGTACTACCATGACCTACCTTGAGTCAGAACCATGACCCACAGGTGAGGGGCTCGGTCCCACGAGTTGCCCTGCCCCCCCCACGCCTAATTCAGACATCAGCTAGTGGGCGATTACCCATGCTTCTGCTAGCTATAAATCAGAGTCCCGTTGCTTGCTCCATGGGTTTGATTAATTTGCTAAAACAGCACACAGAACTCAGGGGAAAACTGATGTTTGCCCTTTACTGTAAAGGGCATGAGAAAGAACACAGAAGGGTAATCAGGTGATGAGATTCACAGGGCAAGGTGCAGGGAGGAGGTGCCAGGCGTCTGCCTCTTGGGCCCCGACCACACGCCCAACAATCCATGAGCCCCACCCCCAGCCCTGTCCTTGGGGGGGTGTGTGTGTGTTGTGGAGACTTCATTACAGAGATGGGGCTGGTGGCATGATTAACTACTGGGAGGGGGGTCCCCTCAAAGCCCAGCCCCTTTCCTGTCCCTGGAGGCCAGATGGTTGGTTCCTAGACAATCGGCCTTGATTTGGGGCTATTCCTGGAGCCCACCAAGAGTGACCTCAATAGGAGAAAAGATGCTCCGATCACTCAGGAAATCATAAAGCTTTTAGGAGTTTTGTGTCAGAAATGGGAATCAAAACCCAAGAATGCACAAAGATTCTATGAGTGCTCCTGTCGGCGGGAGTTTTAGGAGCTTGATGCCAGGAAGTCTGTCTATTCTGTCTACTATCTAGCCTCTCATCGCTATTCTAGTTATCATTTATGTCTATTCTGTCTACTATTTTATCTATCTTCTCTCTGTGTCTCTGTCAGTCTGTCTGACTCTCTCTCTGTATTGTTCTCTTCTTATTCAGTATTGAGTAGAGCACCTACCTCCAAGTGGGCATCAAATAATATCTGTGAGGTTAAGTTGCCACCTTCCTCTCTTTATCCATTGTCCTTTCTGGCTCAAGGTCACTGTTGGGATTATGTAGGCATCACCAGTACACAATGAAAAAATCAGTTCCTATTTGCAGGAAGCTCAGGTGCACATTTCTCCACACCACTGGAAGAGTTCCCCTGGGTATTTTTTTCTCTCTCTCTCCCTCTCTCTTTCTCCCCTCCTCTCTCTCTATCCCCTTCCTCCTCTCTCCACCATATGGTTGTATGAGAAGCCAACTTGGCACGGTGCTGCTTCTCCCTGCCTGCCTGGAGAGCAGTCCACATCTGCTCTTAGCCCCGGCCCTCGTTCTTCCACTCACCCTTGCTTTCAAGCAAGGCCAGAATGTACAGATGCCACGGCCACGAACTCACAGAGCTGCTTTCGCCAGGCCTTATGCCTTGAGCCCCACACCAACCCCAGCGGAACGGCCAGGGGGCAGAGCATGGAGCATGTGGGCATTCCATACCAAATGGATCCCACTGATGGGTGAGTATGGAACTGAACCATCTCACCGGCATGGCCCCAGACCAGAGCACCGATAAGGAGCCCCCGGGGGCGAGGTGGCGCGGCAGGATGTGGTGTGACCGGGGTATGGTGAAGAGGCCCAGGCTGTCTGTCTCCTTGTGTGACTTGCGTTTCTTTCTTCTCACTCTACGCCTATGACTTCATCTCCCAGCCCCACACTCCTCATCCTGGGATCACGGGATAGGCATGCAGCAGGCCTCTGTGTGGATGCGTATGCGTGGATGCGTGAGTGTGGATGTTACGCAGGCCTGCAAGTGTGTTTGACGGAGTAGTTTATTTCTCATCTTTATTTAAGCGTCTCTACAAGCCTTCCCCTCCTTTGTCCTCTCAGAGTCTTTCACACTCTTGGCTTCCTTTCCCTTCGTCTTCCTCCACCCATACCATGTGCTCTTTCTTTCCCTGGGAAGCCAACCCTCAGTCTCTTAGCAAAGCCCAGCACCCCTGCTCACATGTCCACAGGCAGGGGTGAGGCATTTCTACACACACACACACACACACACACACACACACACACACAGAGGCACGCACATGCATGCATGCATGCATATACACATGCAGGCCCACAAAGTGCTAGAAATTCCCTGGGATAGTCGGGTAAAACATAGCATGCCGATCTAAAAGGAACTCAGCAAGGCAAGATTTTGATTCCACAGGAGGGTATGTTATTGACAGCATGCTGGGCAGCCATTGATAGATAATGGCTGGCTGGCCTTTGAATTGATTGGTCAGAACTTAGGTTTTCAATCTTGTGCCATTGGCTAGTTTGGAAGGGGTTAAAGGCTTTCCAAGTAGTCATCCCCAACCTGGACACCTGGCCAAGACTAGTCAGAAAAAATAATTCTTATTCAGGTAGCATTCTCCAGTTTGAGCCTCGCCTCTAGACCCTAGGAAAAGAACAGGACTTGGCTCCACTGAGACCGTTTCAGATAAGATGGCAGCTGTCAGTAAAATGGCGGTGGTGTTCCATCCAGCAGCCACTTTGTCAGGAAAGAGTCCGACCCCTCCAGCACCCACCACCCCATGCTCATCTCTCAGAGAGCATTTGTCCTAGGACATAGCCAATCTGTTTGCAGGTGGGTCAGTCTGTCTCAATTAAAATGTGAACTCCATCAGGCCTCATTCAGCTTAATTTTTGTTGTTGTTGGTGGTGGTTGTGGGGCTTGAACTCTGGGCCGGGGCACTCTCCCTCAGCTCTTCAGCTCAAGGCTAGCACTCTACCACCTTGAGCCACAGTGCCACTTCTGGTTTTCTGGTGGTTCATTGGAGATGAGGGTCTCATGGTCTTTCCTGCCCAGGCTGGCTTTGAACTGTGATCCTCAGATCTCAGCCTCCTGAGTAGCTAGGATGACAAGGTGTGAGCCACTGGTGCCCAGCCCTAAGTTCTTTTTTTCAAGGATAATGTTCTACCCCTTGGATCCACAGCTCCATTTCTAGTTTTCTGGTGGTTCATCGGAGATAAGAGTCTTGTGGACTTTCCTGCCTGGGCTGGCTTTGAACTGTGATCCTCAGATCTCAGCCTCCTGTGTAGCTAGGATGACAGGTGCCAAGCTTCTCTTTAATCTTCTGATTGCCTCTGTCCAGCCCTACACCCCACAGATCACTGGTGCTCAACATTTATCTGGTGCAATAAAACACTGACAGTGAAAAGAGTCTTTCTGGCAAGCCTAGAGCAGCTTCAGAAAAGGGCCGGGTGGGAGGGTGGGGGCATTGTGAGTTGCTCTGTCTCCTCCATCCACTTGTCCTTCAGCTGCTCCCACTCCTGTGATCTAATGGGTATCAGATACTGCAGCCTCTTGACTGGCCTCTTAGCAAGAGAGCCATCCGTGGAGAGATCTTCCTACCCCACCCTCATACCTATGGGTCTGATTGCTGTGCCCATCTGCTCCCCCTCTCCCCCGCCCCCCAGCACCTGCAGGAGTGGCTCCAGGCCCGATGCTGGGCTGGCTTCATGAACAGAGTAAATCTCTGTGTCTGGTACAGCAGGGTCCCAGCAGGGCTGGAGCTTAGGAAACTAATGAAAAAGGAGAGAAGCCACTGGGATTCTAGGCTCACCATCCGAGGGTTCTGTGACCCCTCCCAAGCTCTCAGCATTAAGGGAGCTAATCTTTTGACCACAGGGGCTCAGCTGGGGTCCGTTTGCCTGGCTCAGTGCACGGCGGGAGCTGGGCGCCCATCCTCAGCCAGACAGTGAGATACTGGGGGGTAGGCTGCAAGTGCCAAGCTGGGCTCCTGTGCCAGGATTCAGAGAAGCAGATGATTCCCTGGCACTGTGCAAACCCACCCGGCGACCCTCATTTATTCAAAAGAGGTTCTGGAAAGACACCGACATGAGCTGAGCAACAACTGTGGGCCAGGATGCATTTGCTATAGTTGGTCTCACGAAATACAACTCTTAACTCTGGGGGCTTCTGCCCACTGTCCCCCCCCCCATGGGAGAAAATACAGGGCTTCTAAATCCATCACTGCCCTCATGAGACCACCTCCCCATCCTGCTCAGATTTTGGGACCATATTCTTAGGTGGACAAACTGTGCTGAGAAGGAACAACTCTCTCTCTCTTTCTCTCTCTCTTCCCCCATCTCTCTCCCCCTCTCTCTCCCTTCCCCTTCCCTCCCTCCCTCTGCATCAACTCTAGTCCTGTGTCACCAATTCTTGATTCATTTTTCCTGTGACTCCATTGTCCCTAAAGGCATTGTTGCTTCCATTAGGCATATCATCCTTTTTAACAAATTCCTTTATTAATTTACTTAATTTATTTATTTGTCGGTCATGGGGCTTGAACTCTGGGCCTAAGCACTGTCCCTCAGCTCTTCAGCTAAAGGCGAGCGCTCTACCACTTGAGCCACAGTGTCTCTTATTTTTGTTATTATCAAGGTGATATACAGAAGGATGACAAGTACATGAGCCAGGTCAATGACTGTGTTTCCTTTCGGACAGTGTCTTCTGCTCCCTCCCATCCTCCCGTCTCCCCCCCTCCCCCCAGTTGTACAGTTCAAGGTTGCCTGTGTCCCGTGAGCTCCACGGCTGCGCCGTTCCACCCTTTCCCCCTCGAGTCCTGCGCCCTCCCACACCATCTTTCTTCCCTTGCTTTTCGTGTTTGGGGGACGCTGTTGGCTTTGGGATGAAGGGCAGGGAGATACAGGAGTGGATCACAGAATGATCGCCTCCACTCGGCTGGGGCAAAGAACATGAGATTGGTGGTTTTGAAATTTCGTTTGATTTTTTTTTTTAAATCGATTCTTTTGATCACACTTGGCCCGAGCCAGGTGTAGTGAATACAGGCAGAAGACACACGTACGGAGTTGAGTCAGAATCTCCGGTGAGAGCGGCCGTTCACGTCGTGGGCCTGCCTGGTTCGTTTCATGGCTTAGGCATGCACTGGATGAACACAGAGCTATGCACTGGGCATAACACACTGGTGTGTCTGCAGCCTCGCCTCTCCTTGGCCATCCTGAGAGTCCATGGCCGCTTTCAAGGGCCGGGGCTCTGCCATACTTGTCTTTGCATCTTCAGCTCCGGTGTGGAGCCTGGTTGGCTGAGAGGGGCTTAGGAAACGTTTGGGACATGAGAAATGGGACGTGTTGCCAAGGAAACAAAGCCCAGGCGCTTCCCTAGCCAGTTGTCTGTGTTGCACAGAGTCCAGTGGAAAGTGACGTTGGTTAGGAACCACTGTTTACCTAGTACCTGGTACCTGTCTGCTGGTGATTTCACTCTCCTTCTGTTAGGTAGCCGAGTAAGAACACACCACACACATGGTATTCAGGGAAGGGGTAAGTTTATTCATTGTTCTGGCTGGCACCAGGACATGTTGGCCCTCCACGCGGTGGGGAAAGGCCTGGGAAAGACCTGGGAAAAAGAGCTGGGTAAGAGTGTGTCTGGGCCTGGGCTAGGCCTTATCTAGGGTGTGGGTGGAGAAAGGTGTGGCCACATCAAATTCAGATGTGACCTCAGCGGATGTGGACATGACCTCTTCCAGGTGTGCCAGTTGCCCAGGTAATGCAGGTACTGGGTGGAGACTTGGCTGTGAGGAGGGTGGAGTCTGCTCGCCATCCAGGAGCAGACCTTACACCTTACACACTCCAGCAATCCTTGGCAACCATCCAGCAATCCTCTCTTCGAGGCATCTGGGGAAACTGGGCTTTATGGAGGGGATCATGTGACTTGGGCTTTGCCAAGCGGATCACATGACTCTAGCTTACAGCAGCCCCCCTGGTGGCTGGTGGAAGCGTACTGGGAGCCCTGTGGGGATGTTTTTGGTTAGAAGAAGCGGAAAATCCAATTTAAAGTGGCTTAAATGATAGAGGGAATTGATTGACGTACAGAATCCAAACCCTCTGGGGAGGGCTGGCTTCGGGCAATTTTAATCCTAGCAGGTTCCCTCCGCGGCTGTCCAAGTTCCTAAACTCACCCTGATTGAACAAATGAAAGTTCTCTGTGGCTCTCAAATCATCTACAGGGGGTCTGGTCAACGCAGCGGCTGGATGGGCACCGTGGAAGCTCACCCGTGGCGGCTGGGCCTCCCCCCCCGTCCCTCCCCCTCCCCCCACATACAGCATTTCAGCCCACACAGGGCCAAGGCCATGTCTGTGCCACCAGTCGCACCGTCTGCCTTTGGAAGGACAAGCAGGCCACGATGCCAGCGTGAGCACTGGAAGCCGAGTCCAGGCACCTAGTCATGGGCAGTGCAGACTCCCCGTGGACCGCTCAGGCCCTTGGACTCCCACTTCACAGGCGAGTGTGTGGTGGAGGGTCAGAGCTGGGCCTCTCAGGCGGGGCTGGGGTGTGAGGCTGGGCCTGGCATGCCTCCCTGGAGTCGGGCCGTGTCACCAGTCGTGGCTCAGGGGCCAGGGCACCTGGGTAGACTGGAAAGGGTGGAGCGGACTCTGAAGGCACAGACACCTGCTGTCCTTGCGGTAGTGCATAGCGTCTTGTAGAAAGGATCGGGTTTTGTTGACTGGCCCAGAGCCTGGCCCATATATCCCTATCTATATTTATATCTATATGTCTATGTTTATAGATTAGCATATTATACTAAAATATAATGTAGATTAGTATATTAGTATTATAGCATATATATTATGTTACATATATACACTATATACTATAGATACATGTATATATGTAAGTGCATATATATACCATATTTACATGTATATATGTAAATATGGTATATATATGTATATATAAGTGCATATATATACCATACTTACATGTATATATGTATATATACATATATACAGAGTATATGTAAATGTACATATGTATATATATACATGTAAATATGGTATATATATGCACTTATATATACATTATATATTATATAATATATTTATAATAAAATATGTAATATACTATAGCATATATATTAGTATTATAGCATATATATTATGTTACATATATACACTATATACTATGGATATATGTATATGTATATATGCATATATACATGTATATGTGTATATATACACTATATACACGTATATGTTATATATTATAATATAATATATAGTATAATTATAGCATATATTAGTATATTAGTATTATAGCATATATACTAATATATAGCACATATATAATATAGTCTGTATACTAATATACAATATATTAGCATAGTATACTAATATATAACATGTAAAATATATAAATATATACTTTATAGATAGATAGATAGATATAGATAGATAGATAGATATGAGCAGCAGAAAGGGTGAATTGAAGGGCTTCTTCCTGTCTTGGTCACTCAGTTTTATCAGGCATCTTGCACATTGACCAGATCTTCCCCGCGCTGTCCTTGCAGGGAGTAACTTTTCCTTGTGGTGAGCAGAGCCCCTGAGTCTCCACCCGGACTTGGGGCCCGCAGGTGAGCGTGACTGGACTCTCTTCCTTGGTTGGCGTGGTGTCTACCAAAATCAGACTCAAAGTAGGAGCTCGGCGACGGTGACTGACGGCATCCTTCCCTCTCAGCACCCTGTTCTCAAAGGTGGATGGGGTTCAGGGCGTCCATTACCCCGTGCTCTCGGCTTTCACATCTCCCCACCGAAGTATGACGGCATTGCACACGCAGGCCTATTAAATACAGCGCCATGAGTCAGCATCTTGCTTTGGCCTCATGCGCCACGATCAGCGGCTAGCCATGGCAGAATGACCCTTCCTGCTCCACACAGCCTGGCGGGCCTTCTCTGTGTTCCCGTGAGCTGGGCTCCCTGTGTGCTGGCTCGGTCAGCGCCTTCCCTGAAAGAGAACTGTCCTGGTCCGGTGAGGCTAGGGAGGTGCGGGTCCCCTCCCGCCTCTAGGAGATGCTGCTACGCGTCCTCAAACGCAAGTCTTGACCTGTGGTCATTGCTCTCCTCTAAGATGGCCGCCTTGGGCAGCAGGGTCCAGGGCTCTGCAGAAACCATTGCAAAAAACCCCAAACCCACACTGGAGAGGAAGGCTCTCTGCAGGTCTGGTATGGTCACCCTTTATCTAAGGGATTTGAGTCAGCGCCTACCTCACCCAGGAGCAGGTGCTGTGTCCCTGTGCTTCTTAGGAGGGTCCAGGGGCTGGCAGAACCCACAGTGTTGAGACCCCTGCCATGTTTACTTGATTTTTCTTTCTTGGAAGTACAAGAGTTTGAATGCATGCTTGCTAGGCAACTGCTCTACCACATGAGCCAAGCCCCCAGCCCTTTTTCGCTTTAGTCTTTTTTCTTTTCTTTATTGTCAGTCATAGGGCTTGAACTCTGGGCCTGGGTGTTGTCCCTGTGCTCTTCAGCTCAAGGCAAATGCTCTACTGCTTAAGGCACAGTGCCACTTCTGATTTTCTGGTGGTTTATTGAAGATCAGAGTCTCACAGACTTCCCCTGGCTGGGCTGTCTTTGAACCATGATCCTCAGACCTTGGCCTTCTGAGTAGCTAGGATGACAGGCGTGAGCCACTGGCGTCCTGTTCATTTTTTTTTTTTAAGATAAGTTTTCACTTTTTCCTGGGCCTATCTCGTGATCCTTCTGCTGATTCCTCCCATACAGCTGAGTTTCCAGGTGTGAACCACCGTGCCCCATTTACTGGTTGAGAAGGGGTCTTGCTAAATTTTTCTTTCTTTCTTTCTTTCTTTCTTTCTTTCTTTCTTTCTTTCTTTCTTTCTTTCTTTCTTTCTTTCTTTCTCTCTCTTTCTTCTTTCTTTCTTTCATTCTTTTCTCTTTCCTTCCTTCCTTCCTTCTTCCTTCCTTCCTTCCTTCTCCCCCCCCCCTCTTTCTTTTTTGCCATACTGACACTGGACTGAAATTCTCCTGATTCTCCACCTCTCAGTAGTCGATTTGTTCTTAACCCGAATCCCCTCTTTCCTCAGCCCACTTAGCAGTTCCTCCTGAAGGGGAAGACAGGTGTAGATTTCTGGGGGTGTTGGTGGAGGAATGCTGCATTTCAAGTAACTCCTTTACGGGCTGGCTCCTTAGCAGTTCTGGATGTAGGGTAGACTTGTGAGGCCATGAAACCTTATCTTCTGTATGGCCTATCTATTGGAGTTAATAAGGGGTGGATGAATGAATGAATGAATGAATGATGAGGCTGCTCTGGGATCCAGGGGATGCAGCCTAACCCAGTCTTCCAAACGGGTTTGCCTTGGCCCTGTATGGCCCCCACCCCAAAGGTGAAGGGTATCTGCAGGATCATTGGCAGTCCTGACACATTCTATGTTGTTTCTCTCATGAGATTCCTCCTACAGGTAGATAAGCTGCACCGGGAATTGGCCGTGCCATGTGCCTGCAGTGTGGCCCATGCAGTGTGGTCTCGGGTCTGGATCTTACCACGGGTACAGTGGTCACAGCAGACTGGGAAAGACGGTGGCAAAAGCCTTAATGTCTGCCACATGAACATCTGGTGTAAGCATTGTACATACAAGTGTGTTCTCTTAGGTAGAGGGAGACCTTGTGAACAAATGGCACTGATGGGCCAAGCGCCGGTGGCTCATGCCTGCCATCCTAGCTACTCAGGAGGCTGAGATCTGAGGATGGTGGTTTGAAGCCAGTCTGGGCAGGAAAGCCCATGAGACTCTTATCTCTAATTAATTACTAAAAAAGCCGGAAGTAGAGCCATGGCTCCAAGAGGTAGAGTGTTAGTCTTGAGCACAAAAAAAAATCTCAGGTACAGTGCCAGGCCCTGAGTTCAAGCCCCAGGACTAGCATGCATGTGTGTGCATGCATGCACATGGCATGATGGTTTTTTTTAGTTTGGAAACAGAAGGGGAAGGAACTCACATCTCAGGTGTGATATCTCACCAGCGCAGATGTCTAGCCCTCACCAGTTATGAACGACCATTCAATGGGCTTTTTGGCCGATGGCTGACATGTGGTCACACAGTGGTTAGACTGTGGTAGGACCTGAGGAAGGAGCCAAGGAAGACAGTGGAAGAAGATTATTCTTGAGTGTAGCTGCCACTGGACAGATGTTGACGGCCGATTCATAGCCCCTCACATATGCCCACCACCTGACCCTGGGAGTGTATAGTGGACAGATAGCCAACTCAATTTGTAGATTCAGCACATATTGAGAAAGCACCGGCCCAGACAAACCACGTGGACTCACAGTCACGTACAACGAAAGGAGTTTATTGTCAGCAGGGGCTGACAGGCTAGCTCTCTACAGATAGAGAGCAGCAGCCTGCCTTTTTTGTGAGGGGGTAATTACTATGGCTAGGGAAGATGAAGGCGGGAAGTGTTTTTGTTTTTGTGTGTGGCTGCAGCTGGACGCTGGACATATCCCATAGCCAGGGCAGGAGATAGCGTGTGGCCGAGGCATGGCATCTTGACTGTGGCAGCAGCATTCTGCGGATGCAGCTGGGGGCCAAGAGATACGTGCAGCGTAGGTGGGGGTGAGCGACTGTGGCTGAGCCTAGAGAGGACCTAAGACGGAGGCTGTCAGACCAAAACAGGGGTGGATATGCTAACACATTTGATTTTGACCAGACATGCTTTTTAAATGAGCCATAAATTGAAATAAAAAAGCATAAAAACTGATCTTCCTGAGCAAGTGCTTATCATTTTATAGAATGTTGCTGTGCAAATATCCTCTCCTCCTCTACCCTAGGGACACTCAGTATCTTGGTTGAAGGGGCAGTGGTTATCCACTGGGGACGTCTCCCGTGGCAGCTGGGGTGAGGGGGACACTCCTGGTCTTGCGTGGGTGGAAAGCATGGGTGCTGCTCAAGTGCTCAGCAGCACCCAGGATGGCCTTCTGCTGCCATCATCTGTCCCAAAGCAGCCGTGGTGCCACAGCGCCCCCTCTGCTGGGGTGAGAATCACAGCTCCTGGGAGAGACCATGAGTGACCATGAATCCATGGGGAGCAGGGGCCTGGAGAGCCCTACGGTGAGCCCTGCCCATGGACTGTGTCAGAGGCAGAGATGCTGTGTCCAGCAATGGGCACTGAGCCAACACATGCCATCCAGAAGAGGTTTGACTTCTAGAAAAGTCCATGACCCACCAGGTAGGCCTGGTCTGCCAGGTGGGGCCCTGGCGGCTCCGAAGTGGACCAACATACAATTATGTAGAAGTGAACCGACATTAGAGCCCTTGATAGTCCCAGCATTGAATGAGCGAGCGAGTGGATCTCAATCCCCAAAGCCCTTCTGACTCCAGGAGGAAACCCCCCCCCATTTATGAAACATTAATTCCAGGCTAAATAACTGCTCAATTCCCCATGTGGAGCCACTTCTTTGAAAGGCTGAACAATGGTGTGGTCTGGGAATCAATGACCTGGAGATAAATCCTGTGAGAGAGCTAGCCAGTAGACCAGAGATTTCCCTCTCCTTTCCCCCAATGAGATCTTCTCTAACTAGGGTCCTGTTCCAATGCTAATCAGTGCTGGGCTTCCTGGGAGTTAAGAAGAGAACCACCCGGGAGGCAAATGGACTACTTTCACCCTAAACCAATAGTCTTCCCTTTTTGCCTATTGATGTCCTGAGCCTGGATTTTTCTTATACACTGGCCCAAATGATGGCCTACCATCATTCATTTGGGCACTGGGCTGGGCACTATGCGTGTGGTTGTTGTTCTATCTAACTCTTACCATGAGTGTAGGGCAGGATTTTATCACTCCTAGCTTGATGATAGGAAAAGACAGAGGAGATCCTGCATTAGTGGAGGTGGAGGTGTATGTGTATTTAACATACATAAATTTATGACTGTTATTACAAGATCATCAGTTAGTGTACAAATTAAAGCACCAGGAGACTCCAATAATACTTAAATGTTGGCAACATGATTTTTGAACATGTAAATTTTTATTAGACTTTGGAGAAACAGTAAAATATATAGGGAAAAAAAAACCCACCCAGAATCCTTGTAACCGTTTAGCATCCCCAGGGGACCCCTAGTATTTTTAGGGCCAGAGTTGAAAAATGACTTCCTTGATTGAACGCCTATCTCTCTGTGATTATACCCAAGCCATCCATCTTCATAATGTGTCCCCTACCCCATCTCCAACCTTTGATGAATCCAAATTTCTTCCAGTTTCTTTTATTACGGGGTATTAATGTTTAAAAATACCATAGTCTATAAGAATGCAATTAAGAGGCCTCTGGAAGATTTCACTCTTTCCTGCTCCTGAGTGATGAATCTTTTGAGAATGACTCAACGAAATGTGACCCAAAGATAGAACCCTTTTTTTTTTTTTTTACTTTTTTCTTTTCTACTTCACACCACAGTTGGAAGTTAAAAGGGGTCTTTTGTGCAGCAGGAATTTGCTAGGTGAGTCCATAACAAAACGTGGACTCAGAGGCCAGGGAGCAGGTGAGGCCTGAGGCAATGGTAAGCCACCAGAAACAAGATGGCACCACATCGTCCTCAGACATGCCCAGTGTGCAGTGAGAGTCATAGGTTAAAAAACAACAAAAAAGCAACACCCAAAAAACTAGCTTTCCATCTGGGCATCTGGGGAGGGGACCCGTCACCCTAGCCACTCAGGAGGCTGAGATCTGAGGATCAAGGTTCAAAGCCAGCCCAGGCAGAAAAGTCGGGGAGACTCAGCTCCAGTGAACCACCAAGAAGCCGGAAGTGCAGCTGTGGCTCAAATGGTAGAGTGCTAGCCTTGAACACAAAGAACTCAGGGATGGCATCCAGGTCTTGAGTTCAGACTTCAGGACTGGCCCTCAAAACAGACAGAACAAAATCAAAAAACACTCGCTTGCTTTCTATAAGGTTAGAGTTTGGCAGTAGAGGAAATAATTGAGGCAAATCCAACATTTTCCCTGGATGTTCCATGAAGAAGAAAGGGGAGTTGTGTGACATCTGTAGACCAGGGCTCCCAGGCTCCGGAAGGGCTGGGGATGGAGCAGGGTGGGGTGGAATGGTGGAGGGGTATGTGTGGGGGATAGACTTTGCCATGTGACCGGAGCCCGGGCCAGGCTACAGAACACAGGCACTGGACAGGAAAGGTGACGAGCTAGGTAGAAGGGAAGGCTGGATCTGCATTTGGATGGTGAGGCTGCCCCCCGTAGGTGGGATACCCCGACTTTGGCCATGGGTGGAGGAATTGCGAAATTTGGGCTTGCAAATCTATCCAGCCCTTTCGGGCGCAGTGTGGTTTCTATGGGTTTGTCATATACTTTCATATATTATCTTTGGGCCTTTGTTCGGGCTCCTGTAACAAGGTACGGCCTATGCTGTGCCTACGTACTTAGCGTAAGAGCACTCCAGTGAATAGCGTGGCTGGTGACACACGCTCTGCACTAGTGTGTATTTCAGAGAGATATGTGGTGTCTAGACCAATGCCGGGATCACCACACAGCATGGGTTGTCGTTCACACGTATGGTTGTGAAACGCTAGAGTAGACCTCACCGTCCACGTCTGGAATGAGACGGGTTTGAGCCGGCTCTGCCGTGTGTGTGCCTCATGTGCGGGGGAAGTCTGGAACTCAGTCAATACGGCGCAGAGACAGCACTGCAGACAAAGACGGAAGGCGTGCTCACGGGAGGAGGAGGGGGCGTCTGGCAGCGTTCGTGCAGGGCGCGGAGCTGTGGGGACCGGTGGCCAGCTCTGCTGCCTGTGGCCTTCTGGTTTCTCACCCAGGCTAGCCCTCCAGGGCTGGCTTGTGTGTCCTCATCTTCTTTGTATTTCCCTGGGAAAGAACAGAAACTGGCAGCTCCCCAAGGTCCTGCCTGCCTCTTGGATCAAGTTCCTTTCGCCTTGCAGGGCAGCCACACAGAGCCCTTTAAGAGACATTTACGATGATTTAATTAAGTCTGACAGGTGTTTTTCTTTTTCTTTTTTTTTGCTTCTTCTTCTAACCACTAACTGGGAGACCTCAACCGAATTCCTTGTCTGTTTTTTCCCTCCTGCGTGTAAAGGTTAACAGCAGGCTCAACGCGTTCTTACACCCAGAACGGTCTTTGGAACCATCTACTGTGCCAAACAGAGGTGGGGTGGGGGGGCGCAGGGGGAGATGTGTGCTGCAGCAATCTGTCCTCACCCGGGAGCCAGCTGAGGAGTGTCTCTGCGTCCGTGGTGCCCTCCAAAGCTGAAGGGAGCCCAGGCTGGGTGCTGGTGGCAAAGCACCTGCCCCCTCTCCTCATCGCCACCCGCCCAGGCCTGGGGCGCCCGCAGAGGCTCCTGAGCAGAAGCTCTGGCAGTAATGACTTTGGGACAAGAATACGTCAGAATGCGGCCAGAGGACAGGGTACCGTGGAAGGACCGGAGACTAGAACCTGGATTCCGCCTGGCCTCCCTGCCCCAGTGAGCGGGTGTGGCTATGGCTAATGGCTTTATCTTAAAAAAAAAAAAAGGAAGGGGTGAGGCCGAGGGCCCCATGGCCCTGTCATCCCAGCTACTCCAGAGGCTGAGATCTGAGGATCGCGGTTCAAAGCCAGCCCAGGCAGGAAAGTTCGTGAGACTCTTATCTTCAGTGAACCACTAGAAAAACTGGATGTGGAGCTGTGGCTCAAGTGGGAGAGTGCTAGCCTTGATCAAAAGGCTCAAGGACAGCATCCAGGCCCCAAGGTCAAGCCCCAGGATAGACACCAAACAAGCAAACAAACAAACCAACCTGGTGAAAATCAAGACTGCTGTGTCTCTGGAGAGGCAGCCCGGAGGCCTGAACACAAAGACATCAAATAAGTGGACTCACAAATGAAATCTGTGGTTACCACCTAAGCTGTGGATGGAAGAATGGAGTGTAGCCACCGAAGCCAATGCTTTCCCGCATGGGAAGAGTTAGAAATGCCACTGGGGGTGGAAGTGTGGCTCAGTTGGTAGAGTCCTAGCCAACGAGTGAAATCATCTGCCACCCTAGTTCAAGTCCTGGTCTCAGACAAAAAAAAAAGTCATTGGATTGCCGGTTAAAAAGGAATTAAAAGAAAGCAATAGAGATAAAGATAGAGACAATGGAGCAATAATAGAGATTAGAGACAAAGGAAAAAAGGGAGGAAAAGAAAGAAGTAAGGAAGAAAAGAAGGAAAGGAGAGCAAGAGAAAGGAAGGAATGGAGGGAGAGAGAGGAAGGATGAAGAAGGGAGGAAGGAAGGGAAGAAAGAAGGAAAGAAAGCAACAAGGGAGAGAGAGAGAAAAGAAGGAAAGACTATGAAAGACAATGAGAGAGATGTCATAATCCTAAAATAGACTTCAAGGCAAGGGCTGTGTTATAAGTTGAATTGGGTCCTCAAAAAGTAAAAGAAAAGAAAAGAAAAGAAAGCCCAGTCTTGGCCGCCAGTGCCCGTGATTGTCATTTGATTCGGAAATCAGGTCTTCGCGAATGCAATCAAGTTAACATAGGTCAGGCTGCCTTCCAGGGGGCGCCCATCTAGTGATTGGGTGCTTTTCCCCCCTGAAGAAGAGTAGATTTGCACAGACGTGAGGGTGTATGCTCTGAGGAAAAGACCAGAAGAAAACCAAGGCCGAGCCTGGAGCGAGGCACCCGTAGCCTGGCACGGCTGAGACCAGCTGGCGACTGGAAGAGGCAGAGATGGGCGTCTGTGTTTCAGATTTCTTTCCCTCTCCATCTCCTTTCTCCCACCCTCTTGGTCCTCTAAACCTCATCAAAACCCGTCCCCGTCACCTAGCACAGGGGATGAGGACATTGCTGGGGTGTTTGTGGGGACAATGTCTGCCGGGTGCCCGGACGGGAGCAGTAGCTCCAGTTTGTGCTTCTGTCTAGGCAGAAGCCGGGAGGCAGGGCGGGCCCTGCCCACGTCTCCCCTGCTCTCACCTAATGGCTCCAGGTTTGATCCAAGAGTTTATTAATGGGAAAAATCTGCCCCGTCTGCCAAATCAAGGCCTGTGGGGGCTGGGAGTCGTTTTCTCTTCTTAGACCAGGCATCACTAACAAGTGGCATCACTAACAAGGCTGGAAGAGACGGATGGCTAGCTAGAATCGTTCAGCCAGTGGGGGCGAGGGTCTGGGGGGTGCTGCTTGGGACTTTGGAGTAGATTAGGTGTGATGTACGCCCGGCATGCCTGTCGGGGTCATTACTGTTTAGGTTGTCATAACAACTCTCGTGGAAAAATGTAAAGGCTGAATCACATCGTTCCTAATCCTGGGTCACTCTGAAACTGCTTCCAACTCCGTACCTGCTGCTGCTGCTTCTCCTCTTTTTTATTTTTCTGTGGGTACGTGTGTGTGAGCACACGGCTGTGTCGGCACGCGTGGGCTTCACGTTGCTCTCCGGTTTCCGATGGAGTCTATTTTGGCTTTGCAAGTCAACATCAGACTATAAAGCTTTGTGGGTGCCACACGCTTTCCCCGATTATCGTTTTAATAAGTATCAGATAGTCTTTCCAGATGGTATTTTCTGGCTTCTGTGCTTACTTGGGACGCGTGGACCCTAAAATGTTTTCAATTTTGTTGAAAGTAAAACATCAGTAAATATATATATATATATATATATATATATATATATGCATATACACATTTTTAAGGAATTAGTGTTTTAGGAAAAATTCCCAGGAGTGAGACACGTTGGGGATCCATGGTGTTGGCTCCATTCCCAGTCCTACTGTCTGCCAGGGGTGTCTCACTCAAGCGGATGGCGTGTATCAGCCAAGCATCGCTGCGTAACAAATAAGCGCCAGATGTAAGTCAGCGGTGGGGTCTCAGGGTAACTGGATCTGCAGGCATTTTTTTTGCTGTATCCCATCCTGTGGTGATTGCAGCTGGTACCCTAGGAAAGAAGGTTCTACATGGCATGTAGAATCCCAGGGTCTACCTGAAAGGACGCATCTACCATATCCACAGAAATCCTCTGCCCGCCTCCCCACAAGAAATTCACTCTTGGTATTTTGGTTGTCTTTCAGATCCTTGTCATCCCTATGTGTAGGTACTTCTTTAAAAAAATTAAATATTTTTAAGGTACTTCCTTTTCAAAGTAGTGGAGATACTGGTACAACCAAATTATATATATATGTATATATATATATTTAGCCGGGCACCCGTGGCTCATGCCTATATCCTAGCTACTCAGGGGTTGAGATCTGAGAATCATGGTTCAAAGCCAGCCCAGGCAGGAAAGTCTGTGAGACTCTTATCTCCAAGAAACCACCAGAAAACTGGAAGTGGTGCTGTGGCTCAAGTGGTAGAGTGCTAGCCTAGAGCTGAAGAGCTCAGGGACAGCACCCAGGTCCTGAGTTCAAGCCCCGTCACACACACACACACACAAATAATTTGATTGTTATTAAGGTGCTGCTGTACAGAGGGGTTACTGTTTCATGAAGTCAGGTAATGAGTACATTTCTTTTTTTTGGACAATGTCCCCCCTTTCCTTTCCTTCCCCTCCCTCCCCGACAGTTTCCCCCACCAATCCTTGCCTACAAGTTACACAGTTTCCCCCCTGGTGTATACTGAATAGCCTGATTGCATTTGTTCACCCTTCTTCCTTTCCCCACTGAAGAGACAAAAAGCCACAAAGGAAAAAACAAACAACCAAACCAACCCCACTGACAACAAACAACCACCACTGAACGTTTTAGTCCCAACACGATCATTTGAAGATTCTGGTCCAGTGCTTGTGTCCCTAAAATGCACATGCTGATTTCCCCAGCTCCCCGTGGCAGTGGGGGATGAGGCCCGTGGGAGGAGTTGGGGCTCGGGTTGGGGGGGTTTGTAAGGATGGGGCCCCACGCAGGATCTAAGCCCTTCTTCCAAGGGAAGAGACGCCCCAGGCTCTTCCCACCCTCATGTGGAAATCGCTGGAAAGGGGGCTGTAGCTACAAGAGGGATCTGCTGGCCCCCTGAGCTCAAGCGTTCCCCTGCAGAAGTGTGAGAAATGGACAGGCATTGCTTGTGCCCGCATCTGTGCCACGTTCCGATAGGAAGGCCATCCTACCACGAGGGGGGAGGGGCAGGGGCTTGGGGCCTCTCGTGGTTTCTAATTCCCTCTTCTGCCGTTGCTGGGTTTTAAGGTTCCCGTGTGATTCCTTTGTTGTGGACTCTTTCATCCTAAGTGTCAGGGAACACAGAGGCAGGTTTTTCTTTCCCTTTTCCTTTTCCTTCCCCTCTTATTCCTTTTCTAAAGGAGAGCTGGAGTGCTAGAAGAGCAGAAGGACGCTTCTCGGAGACAGGCTTCCTCTCACTGATGAAATATGTATGATGACACGTTGCCTAGCAATAGTCGCCGTCTGCGGGAGGAGAAGCCCGACTCCACCAGCCCGGCCTCTGCCTCCTTCTTGAAATTCCTCCCGGTGGTGTCGGGCAAAAGCAAACGTTTCCTGGGGAAATGGTCGCGTTGGCCGGGTGATTTTAACAGCTGGGTGTGCTCGTGTCAGGAGGAGGACGTTCAGGAGGGGAAGAGCAGACAGATTGTCAGGAGGCGCTGGTCTGTCAAGTAGCAAGATGTTCTTCGTGTGCCGCTGTCCACCATCCTCCTGACACCACGACCCTTTGTTCTGGCCCTTTCCCGCAGCGTGCCTGTCAGTCTGTTGGACTCATTAAACTATATCGGGCTGCGCTCCCCAAATGCAGGACCTGCTCTGTTCAGGGGCGTTGGCTTCCTGGGAGAGCCCAGCGAAGGGGGGTGGTGTGTGCATTGTGTTTGAAAACAATTGTGTGTGTGCTGGTCCTGGGGCTTGAACTCAGGGCCTGAGCACTGTCCCTAAGCTGCTTTTTGCTCAAAGGCTAGTGCTCTACCACTTGAGCCACAGCTCCACTTCTGGCTTTCTGGTAGTTTCGTGGAGATAAGAGTCTCATGGACGGGTGCTGGTGGCTCACACCTGTTATCCTAGCTACTTAGGAGGCTGAGATCTAAGGATCATGGTTTGAAGCCAGCCTGGGCAGGAAAGTCTGTGACACTCTTATCTCCAATGAACCACCAGCAAACCAGAAGTGGAGCTGTTGATCAAAGTGGGAGGGTGCTGGCCTTGAACAAAAGAAGCTCAGGGACAGCACCCAGGCCCTGAGTTCAAGCTCCATATGACTCGCGTGCGCGCACACACACACACACACACACACACACACACACACACACACCCTCAGGAACTTTCCTGCTGGGGCTGGTTTCAAACTATGATTCTCAGTCTGAATAGCTAGGATTATAGGCATGAGCCACTAGTGCTCAATGGAATACAGTGGTTTTTCTTTTGTCGGTCGTGGGCCTGAACTCTGGGCCTGGGCTCTGTCCCTCAGCTCTTCAGCTCAAGGCAAGTGCTCGACCACTTGAGCCACAGAGTCACGTCCGGCTTTTTCTATTTGTGTGTTGCTGAGGAATCGAACCCAGGGCCTCATGTATGCGAGGCAAGCACTCTACCATTGAGCCACCTTCCCAGCCCCAAGATGAATACATTTTTTTTTAAAGAGGTCTAGCGTGTGAAAGTAGGAATGTGTACGAGTTTTATGCAGGCTGACACTCTACCACCTGAGTCACATCTCCAGCCTGCTTTGTGCTGGCTATTTTGGAGATGAAGTCTTTTGGATTTTTCTGCCTGGGCTGGCTTCAAACAACCAACAGACGGTCAGATCTCAGCCTCCTGAGTAGCTGGGATTACAGGCATGAGCTACTGGCAACTTTGGACGCACGTTATTTCCAAGATCCTTTTTAGTGCTAACTTCCTAGGAACCCTTTGCTGGCCCCTCTGTACCGGACGGTGACACGCCACAGGGGACACAGCTGAGTCCCCTTCCCCTTGGCCCGGCGACCTTCGCCGGGTCAGAGGAGAAGCACGGCATGACTCTCACTTCTGAATCTCAGCAACTCTAGACTCAGCACTATGAGGGGAGGCCCTGGACCAGCCTGAGCTGCCGCTTTCTATGAGCGGTGACAGACACATCTGGGGTGAAGGAGCACCCCACAATCAATGCAGGGTTCTCTCCCCAGAGCTGAGGTCAGGAGACGATTCCAAGTTCAATTGCTTGTCACTGGACTCGAGTACAAAAAAGCCCCTAGATTTCCCTCCCTCCTCTCCCAGCTGAATTAGGCTTCCAAAAATAACCTCTGTTGACAGCGCATGGGGCCCATCTGACTGGCTTGACAAGTTACGGTCTTCAGAGCCTTCTTGCTGCTTGACTAAGTGGAGGCCCTCCTTGGTGGAAGATTCATTTTCTTGAAACCTGTCACCTTCGCCAGGTCACTGGGAGCAGATGGGTATTGTGTCTAATAGCAGAGCGAATGCTCAGGCAGCTGGTTGGAAACAACCACGCTTGCCACCATTGCACCTTGCGGAGGGACCCTCTCTGTATTCCATTCTGCTTCTCATTACGTCTGTGGAGAATGTGAAGTGTGGTAGCTGTTGGGGGATGCTCCCCACAAGGCTGCTGGATTAACTTCGCTCCTGGAAGTACATCATGTAGGAACATAAAGACCTGTTAAGACGGGGCGCCGGTGGCTCATGCCTGTAATCCTAACCACCCAGGAGGCTGAGATCGGAGGATTGTGGTTCGAAGCCAGCCTAGGCAGAAAAATCCGTGAGATTCCATTACCAAAAAGCTGGAAGTGGAGATGTGGCTCAACTGGTACAGCACTGAGCCCTGAGCAAAAATAAAAAGCTCAGGGGCAGCATCCAGGCTCTGAGTGAAAATGGAAAAATGGAAAATACTAACATTTAAAT
Organism: Dipodomys ordii; assembly: GCF_000151885.1. Taxonomy (NCBI): domain Eukaryota; kingdom Metazoa; phylum Chordata; class Mammalia; order Rodentia; family Heteromyidae; genus Dipodomys; species Dipodomys ordii. The sequence goes on along the minus strand of NW_012267231.1, from coordinate 4,458,741 downwards.
ATAAAGAAACCCAGAAAATATGATGGAGACGACTGGAGTAGTATTTATTCACTGGAGTTGTGGTCAGGAAGAAGAGAAATAACCTATCTGAACAATTAGCAAAGCACCAGCATTATAGCATTGGATGAGTGCTAGCTCTTGGTTTTCTGCACACTCGGAAAAGTATATAGCAATAGGATGATGGCTGATCATTTTCTTTTTGGTGGGGTTATGACTGATTTAAAAAGATGTACTCGTAGTTTCCAAATCTCTTATCATGAACCAATATTTCTTCCAGGGAAGCATTAAATAGGAATAAAGGTCATTCTATGTTTGGTTTCTCCTTGAAGTGATGGAGCTGGTACCAGAGCGTGGAGCTTGTGGTCTGGGGTTTGGGTTGGAATGGTTCTTCCACCTTATCCAAGATGGTGACCGTGATAATCAGGAGGAAGGGCTTAGAAGGTCAGATGAAGACGGAACACCGGCCGACAGCCGTCACGTTCTCAGGCAAGACCCAGGAAGCGTCATCTGGAATGCAATGCCAAATGAGGTTGGAGAAGCAGACCTCGTGGCTAGCTTCCTCTTCTCAGTACATGGCTGCCTGCATTGCGGACCATGGCTTCCCTAGATCAGTGATGAGCGTCTCCATCCAGTCCAGGCGTATCTAACGTGGTTCTCTATTGGGCAATCAGAAACAAACAAACAAACAAACAAAAAACACCCCCATCCTATCCTTTATGTCCTAATCCAACAGTTGGCAAAAAAAAAAATGGCTTTGATGTAGGTTATTCTGGGGACGGGATAGGAAGGGGTGCGTGGAGAAGGGCGATTATTGGTGATGCAGGGCGCAATAATGCCAAATGAAGGGGGCTGGGGTTTTGAGCAGGAACACCAACTTTGTATTCCCTGGGGGGGGGGGGGGGGGGAGGTGTCTTCCTGTGGCTTCCAGCGAGTTTCATTCCCAGCACTGTTTCTGACACCATGTGTGTGTGTGTGTGTGTGTGTGTGTGTGTGTGTGTATGTGTGTGTGTGTATGTATGTGTCCCTGCATGGGATATAAAGCCAGGCGTGGGCATTGGAGGGCAGGTGGGAAGAGCCCCTTGCCATCCCTCCTAGGCCCTCCTCCAGCAGTTGCTCTTCTGGGCATCTCTGGATGGCCTCTCTCGGGCTGGGGGCTGGGCATTGGCGTGTGCAGCTTTTGCTGCAGGTTTTAGCGAAGACAGAACCTGACTCTTCCCCCTTTAGCCATCTTTCTTTCCGCTTGGATGCGGGGCTCAGGAGCTCATTTTCTACCTTGTTGAATATGGAACCCGGAGGCAGTTTAACCTTTGATGGCAGAGTTAAACTCTCCAGTAGGCTAGCTAATCATCAGGATTTAAAATGCAGGATTAAACACGTCGGCTGGATTCCCAGGGCGGCTGCACTCCGAGAGCGTGGCAGCTTTGGCGGCTCTCGAGTTGTGGCAGCGAGGAATAGGTCTGAGGGGGTCTCTAGGGGGCCGGCTCGGCCTGGCAAATGTCGATCCCGTCCCTGAATTTGTGACATGCCCACCATCCCCCTCACGTACGCCTCTTATCAGAAAATCCAGGCACTTCTCAAGTCTCAATTAGCTCCAAGCTGGCTTGGCAAATATTTGAAAAATCCAATCTCTGCGTTGAGCGCCCCCAAGTTCACGGGTTGACCGAAAATGTCATCTGACTGTGGCATTTAGGGGTAGGGGTCTGTGGGAGATGACTAAAGTTAGATGGCCACTCTTGAAGAAGAGAGACTGGAAATGTGTGCATGTACACACACGTTTTCTGTCTCTTGCCTTGAGACACGTCCACCTGACAAGAAGAAGAAGTTCATCACGAGATGGGGTACAGTCCTGGTCTAAAGAAGCCTCTTCAAAAATAATAAAGTGACCCGGGCTCTGGTATTTCATTACAGTCATGTAAAACAGACATAACTTTTAACAGAAACTTTTTTACTAGCTGTTTTTTTTTGCCAGTCTTGGGGCTTGAACGCAGGGCCTGGGTGCTTTTGTGTTCCAGGCTAGCACTCTACCGCTTTGAGCCTCAGTTCCACTTCCAGTTTTTAGGTGGTTAAGTGGCGATAAAGAGTCTCACAGGCTTTCCTTCCCCAGGCTGGCTTGCAACCTCCACCCTCAGATCTCAGTCTCCTGAGTAGCTAGGATAACAGGCGGGAGCCAGCAGTGCCCAGCCACCAGCTGAGTGTTTGAGGGGCTTTACAGCGCATCCTGTAGCCTGTTCTGGCTGCCGCAGCTGTTTTTCTTTGCTGCCTGGGCCTCTTGAGGCCATCCAGCTGTTGGTAAAGACCAGAACAGTGAATAAATCCAAGCTCTTCCTTCGGTCACAGCTGGCTGTGGATTGTCAGGCTGCTCTGTACTTCTGCCCAGGCTCTGTCTATTCCCCCCCTCCGTGGTCAGGGTGGACAAGTGCACATCCTGTTCATTCTCCTGAACTGTGAAGGGACAAGAAGCATCAAGCACGCTCAAGGGTACAGGAGTCACTTTCTTTCGGCAGGACAGGCTTAAGAGGAACCCAGTATGGATTTGACCTGTGAGGTTTTGTATCTGTCCTACCTTTCACGAGCGGCGATCCTTCTGTGTTCCAGGGCTCCATGGGGCATGAGGCAACTTGAAGAGGGTTTCACGAAATCCTTTAATTTTCTGTCCTCGTGGTATTTTCCGGGAACTGGCATTGACAGTTGATGCCAATGCGTGGGGATGGAATGACTCTTATCTGAGCCGGAGGACTCACACTGAGACCCCAACCCACGCTCGGCACAGGGGATCAGTTCACCCGAGGGCACACCTGTGCACAGGTACACACACACACACACTTGACCTGACGTTGCCCTAGCAACCAGGAAAATGTCTGACACTCTGAAGGGACCCTAAAAAGATAGTGCATGCAAATCAAACAATGAAATAATAATAGTATTAGTCTTAAGAGTCATGATAGTAATAATAGTGGAGCTGTAGCTTTCCAGACCTTTCTGACTTTTCAGGCTTCAGTCTCTTTGCTTTGCTCTGGACCTAATTCCTTAGAAGCTGAACAGGAATTAGAAGAGTGAACTAGACTTTTTTTTTTTTAAGTTGCTGTTGATTTTTGTTTTGCTCCAGTGTTCTAAGGTAACATGACTCCAGGGATCCTTGTCAAGTATTGGAGCAACCACTCTTGGTTTTGGCATTGGTGTTTCTGGGTTGTCCATATGCTCAGAAGGCTCTGGATTCCAGGTGGACTACGTACCTGGCATCTTTCCAGGCCGCTTGACCTCTCTGTAGCCACTGTACCCTGATTTGATTATGTGTTAAGGTTGATGGGGGAGTGAATTAGAAAGCCCTCCACAGCTAGGTGCTGGAGGCTACACCTGTAATCCTAGCCATGTAGGAGGCTGAGACCTGAGCACCTTCCTTCCTTCCTTCCTTCCTTCCTTCCTTCCTTCCTTCCTTCCTTCTTTCCTTCCTTCCTTCCTTCCTCCCTCCCTCCTTCCCTCCCTCCCTCCCTTTCTTACTTTCTTCCTTCCTTCCTTTCTTCCTTCCTTCCTTTCTTTCTTTTTTTCTTTCTTTCTTTCTTTCTTTCTTTCTCTCTTTATCTCTCCTTCTCCTCCTTCTTTCTCTCTTTCTTTTCTTCCTCTTCGTGTCAGTCCTGGAGCTATTCAGGGCCTGGGTGTTGTCCCTGAGCTTTTTTCTTTCTTTCTCAGGACTGGCACTCTATCACTTGAGGCACAGCTAATTTCGAGCTTTTTTTTCTGGTTGATTGGAAATCATAGTCTCATGTATTTTCCTGCACAGGTTTTCTTTGAACCATGATCCTCCGATCTCAGCCTCCCGAGTAGCTAGGATTACAGGCGTGAGCCACCTGTGCCCAACTTACTATACTTTCTTGATTTCTGTAGCTTTTGAGTAAGAGTCAATTTTAGGCAGGTTAAGCCTTCAAACTTTGTCTTCTTTTTCAAGATTGATTCAGGTATTAAAGTCCTTTACCCCAAATATAAATGTTAGAATCACTTTTTCCTGTCTATAAAAACCTGAGTTACATCATGATCGGGACAGTGTTGAATACAAACTTCAATTTGGGAAGAATTGTCAAATACAAAATGTTGACATCATGAAATGGCTTTCCTCTCCCTTTATTGCGATATCTTTCAGTTTCTCTCAGGCTTGCTTTATAAGTTTTCAACACAGAGGACTTACAGCATTTATACATTAAATACTAAACATTTTACGTTTTGATGCTATTGTAAATTGACTTGTTTTTCCTGCATTCCATTTTCAACTGTTTGCCAGAACAATTGATTATGCGCATTTATTCTACACGGTCCAGTCTCGTTGAACAATTTAACTTTAGTTGTTTTGTAGATTTCCTTAGCGTTTTCTTTGTACGTACTCATGTCATCTCCAGATAAAGACTGTTTATAAATCTCTGTCACAGGGATATAGTCTGTCACTGGCAGCAATGGGTTGAATTTTATCTAATCATATGAGAACCATCACCTGTGCTGACAACAACCAATGCCAACCACGGTAAATCTTTTTTTTTTTTATTACGGTAAATCTTATCTTGGCATTACTTACAGTTTCCAAAAAAAATGCTGCCAATGAAATATTTCAATAGAGAATTCATTCTATACATTGTGGTATCTAAACGTACAGGGATACAAACCTAGCCGTGCCATTGCAAATCTCCTTCTTTTATATCATCTTTAAGGATATGAGAAAATGCTCATGCGGTCTATGAAAGAGAAGATGCAAAATAATCGAAGTGCACCAGGTTAGTTTGCCTTAGCCGTTTCCGAGTCTCGGGCGTGTGACTGTGTGAGTCACGTGGCCGGAAGTCCCCGGCGACTCTGCTCATGTCACTCTGCCATCTTTCCTTTTTTCAGCCGTGACTGGGGCTTGAACTGAGGGTCTCACACTTAGAGAGGTTGTCCCTCTCCCGCTGGAGCTGGAGCTCCGTTTCCCGGCTTTTTGGAGACAAGAGTCTCACGGATTTTTCCAGGACAGGCTGGCTTCAAATTGTGGTAAAATGAGAAAGGAAAGAACTCTGTCGAGAGAGAAAAGTAGCGGAGTGAAAGGTCCAGATTTAACGGTGGGAAGGACAGAGCAAGGAGAGACTGGATTTGATGAATGCCTGACAGGATCCATGTCTAAAGTGGGGTGCCTGATGGGAACTTAAAAGCATGGACTCTGCTCCCCCGATTCGCGGGGGGGGGCAGGGGAGGTGTTGTATCATGACACATGGAAGGCAGCAGGGTCGTAATGGTTTTCTGAATCATCTCTTACCTCTGCTCTCGAACCCTCTGGGCTGCATTTCTGTACAACATCCATGTCCCATGGGTCCCATGGATGTATTATGTTCTTCCCCTCCCAGACCTGTTCAGGAAAAAATTAGCATATATGAATGATACTTAGGAATTCGGTGTGATATTTCAGCGCACGCACGTAGCACGCAGGCATCGAATTCCCTCCTTCCTTCTGGACCTGTCATGCCACTGCTTTTCTTCCTACAGGACTTCAGTGTGGTCGTTCAGCACACACGTGGATCCCTCATTCTCCCTCCCCCTCCCCACCCCCCACCCACACTTTTTGGGCTGGTACTGGGGCTTGAACTCAGGGCCTAGCACTCTCTCACCTGTACAACTGGAGCTCCGCTGCTTGAGCCACGCCAAGACTTCTGGCTTTTTGTTGGTTCATTGGAGAGAAGGGTCTTGCAAATCTGTCTGCCTGCGATCCTGGGTTCTCAGCCTCCAGAGTAGCTGGGATTACAGGTGTGAGCCACCCTGCCTGCTCCCTTGTCCTTTACCAAATTGACTTCCACCAAGTGCTGTTTCTCTTGGCTCCCTCTCGGGCCCTGTGTCTTCAGGCTGAGCCTTGGCTCATGTCACTGAAACTCTTCACTTCTGTCTCAGAATCTAAACCATGAACAGTGTCCTTCAGGGTGCTCAGTGCCTCTCAGGCCCCACTATCTCTTGAAATTTGCCATGGAGTTCGCAGACAGAAACGTGAGAAACAGTCACTGAACGGATGAAGGTGCTCCCGGGACTTCTTGCACACTTTCAAGGAATAACAGAATATCCCGCCATGCCAGCTTTGTAGAGACCGGCCTGGACCGGTTTACCCAGCTTGGTGGGACTGGCGCTGTGAGGTGCAGTTCAGTTTCCTGAATCTAGGAGTTCAGGACTCAGGAAGGAGCCAGGTTCTTGACATCCGACGCCTCTGTGGTGTGCCTGTGGAAGAACGGATGCTTTCTGCTCTCTTTGGAACCCTGGGAGCTGGGCGGTAACAGAGCCGGTGAGCACAAGACCACACCAGCAAAGGGTGATGGGAAGGAAGCCATGAAGGGAGCAGAGTTGAAGTTCTCAGGAGTTGTGTGAAGTGCTGAGAATTGAGTCACGCTCCCTAGCTCATTCACACCCGAGTTAGGATGGTGATGGAGCCCGCCCATCTGCCATCCAGTGGGAACAAAGGCTATGGGCTGGGGGACTCCTGAGAGGCCACGAGGACACCCCAAGAGATCTCCACCAGGAACACCAAGCCAGCTGGTATTGACATGGTATCTTAATTAAAGACGAATCCTCCAAACTCTGGGAGCTTCTGTGGGAAGTTTCTTGTGCATAGACTGCAAATCTACCCACACAGACATGTCCCTGCCCGGCATGGTTTTTATTCTTTGTCCCTGCGATTCTTTTGCTCAAGGCTAGCACTCTACCATTGAGCCACAGTGCTACTTCTGTTTTTTTCTGAGTAGTTTATTGGAAATAAGAGTCTCACAGACTTTCCTGCCCAGGCTGGCTTCGAACTGAGATCCTCAACTCTCAGCTTCCTGAGTAGCTAGGATGACAGGCGTGAGCCACCAGTGCCCAGCTTTGCGCTTCATTCTTTTTTTTTTTTTTTTTTGGGTCCAGTCGTGGGGCCTGAACTCTGGGCCTGGGTGCTGTCCCTCAGCTCTTCAGCTCAAGGCTAGCGCTCTACCACTTGAGCCATAGTGCCACTTCCGGCTTTTTTCTTTTTGCTTATGTGGTGCTGAGGAATTGAACCCAGGGCCTCAGGCATCCAAGGCAAGTGCTCTACCACTGAGCCACCTTCCCAGCCCTGCGCTTCATTCTTAAACCTCGGTGAATGAATTTGGCAATGCCTCTTCCAATGCACCCCAGGTCCCAGTAAAAACAATTACTACCAGTGCATTTGCTTCTATTTTATAGATATTTTAACATCTCTGTAATTACAGAGTAATGATTTGTTATCGTCCTCTTTTCCCCTCGTAAAAATAACATAATTTAAAAAAACCCATAATTTAAAAAGGGTTCATTTTTTTCATTATAGATTTAGTGTGAACCTATTAAATGAACATTTTGGAGGGAGGAGGAAGCAATATTTGAAGGAAAATTCAGCAGCAAACACAAATGCCTGCACTTAGAGATGTTTTATTTTTTTCTTTCAGGTGTTCGTAGACTTTTTTTTCTGGCTATAGCTATAATCAAGCTCTAAGTATAATTGTGTATCCTTCTTTTCAAACTTAACCCAGAGAAATCTCTCTTGTCATAATACTGTAATTATGGCTGGGTCTTCCCAGATGTGATTTTTTTTTTAAGTGACTGTGTCGTGTTCCACCGACTCACGTCTGGCATTGCGTCTGACACATGCTCAATATCGCCCTTCCTTCCTTATTTCCTCAGGATGGATTAAATACCTTGTGTAAGTGCTTTTTAATGATAGCGATGACAATAATGATTATCTTTGGCTTTCGTTCGGATCCCTCCTTCAGAGGCGGCAATCAGCTCTTTCTTGGGGGGGGGGGAGTGGAGAAGATGAGCTGTTAATTTTGCTACAATGAGTATGGTGGCTTCCACTTGGATAGCCGGGACTTTAATCAGTCTGAGTGCGTTGAAGGGCTCAGGCCCCTGGGCACACACGCTCCTTCATGCCCTGAGCCTACGGCCCCACAGCTGATAACAGACTAACAGACGGTGATGGAGATTGTGTGTGTGTGTGTGTGTGTGTGTGTGTGTGTGTGTGTGCACATGCCAGTCATAGGGCTTGACCTCAGGGCCTGGGCACTGCCCCTGAGCCTTTGTGCTCAAGGCTGGTGCTCTACCACTTGAGCCACAGCTCTACTTTTCGATTTTTTTTGTGGTTCTTGGAAATAAGACTTCCCTGCCCAGGCTGGCTTTGAACTCTATGATCCTCAGATCGCAGCCTCCTGAGTAGCTGGGGGTTACAGGCATGAGTCACTGCTGCCTGTCTTAATGGACTCTTGGTATGGCACATTCTGCACCATAGAGACTTTTTTCTTTCTGGCCCTGGGGCTTGAACTCTGGGCCTGGGTGCTGTCCCTGAGCTTTTGTGCTCAAGTACTTGAGGCACAGCTCTACTCTGACCTTTTTTTATAAATTTAATTTTATTTTTTTGTAATTTAGTGGAAGTAAGAGTCTCACAGACTTTCCTGCCTGGGCTGGCTCCAAACCACGACCTTCAAATCTCAGCCTCCTGAGTAGCTAGGATGACAGGCGTGAGCCACCGGCACCTGGCAGAAGCTACGTGTCAATCCATAGCTCTCTGTTAGAGATGGAAGGCCGGCAGAGGTTAAGTAGTTTCCTGAGCATCTGCTTCTCCTGGGGCTGCAGTTGGGACTGGCCAGGCAGGTGTGTGAGTTTTCTCAGAACCTCTGGATCAGATGATCTAGAACCTGCTCATCTGCAAACCCAGACCCAACCCAGACTCGCCATCTCCTCTTCTCTTGAACCAAACTCAGCCTTTGTGTCTCTAGCTCTGTTGTTTTATTTTTCTTTGAGCTTTGATAATGTGTTGTCACCTAATTACCACTTCCTTCTTAAATATGGGACTCTCCAACTATTAGTTGCCTTATGAAGTGTGACTTCATTTTCAATGTGATTTTTTTCTTCTTCTTCTGGGAGATTACAGTTCCGGCTTGGCCCGCCTCTCACATCCGGCTCCCTGGAGAACTATTACAGATGCCCGGTGCTGCTTAACTAATGTCTCAGGGGTCTTCTGATCAGCAGCTGTCTTCGCCTGCATTTATTTCTACAGTGTATCATTTCTAAAGCATATCATTTGTAACGTGGGATGGGGGGGGAGGGGAGGGACGCCGTGGAGCCGTCCTGTGGGCGTTTTGGTTTTGGAGCCAGCTTACCAGTCCTGTGTTTGGAGGCGGGTGGACATGGGCTTCTGTGGCACCTGGTCTGGTGGCCTCAGCTCACAGGAGAAGAGGTCCCTGTGGCACCGTCATCCTGGCTGCCATCTCTCCAGCCCTCACAGCAGACTCCCCCACTTCCTGTGGAGACACATAGGCTGCATTCCAGAACGGCTGCTGAGGTCTCCGTTGGGTGTGAGGGAGGGTGGAAATAAACGGATATTGCAAGTTGGAATTATGTTGCATGGTAAATAACAATCTCATTTCTTCTGAAGTAAGGTGAAATGCAATGTGGTTTGTGTTTCGTAGGGGCAAGGCTGAAGTTGGTGCGCGCCTGCCTTGCGAGTCTAAAGCCCTGAGTTCAAGGCCCAGTGCCAACGACTCTCCCGGACAGGACACTAGAGTGAATCTCATTTGCTGTCTCAGCAAACATGACTGACAGTGCATTATAAATGATGAAGCCTAATCATAAACATGCATAACCCTCTTAAAGTCATATAAGTATATATTTTGTTTCCAGTATAATGTATTTTATACTATATATATTTCTATATATTAACATATAATTTATATATAACAAATGTTTTATATAGAATTTCCATATAATGTATAATTTTTATATATGATATATAATTTGGTGCATATTACGGGAATGACTAGATGAGCCTTTTAAGCACCCCAGTTCACTGCTTTAAGACAAAATTCAGCTGGGCGCCAATGGCTCACACCTGTCATCCTAGCTTCTCAGGAGGCTGAGATTTGAGGATTGTAGTTCAAAGCCAGACCGGGCAGGAAAGTCCTCATGAGACTCTCATCGCCCATGAACCACTCAAAAACTGGAAGTGGCGCTGTGGCTCAAGTGGTAGAGCGCGGGCCTTGCACACGAAGAGCTCAGGGACAGCGCTCAGGCCCTGAGTTCAAGCCCCATGACTAACGACACCAACAACAAAAGACAAAATGCAGTTCACAGCACAGTTCAGCGGTCTGGCTCAGCCTAGACCGCTGAGATCTGTGGAGTACAATGGCGGAGGCGGAGGCTGGAAGACCTTCAGCTAGAATCTTGCCTTCCTGGCGGAGGCCTGGCCGCTGTCTGTGGGAAAGCCGTCCGCCAGCCGCGTCCTCTCTCCCAGGCTTCACGCAGACCGCGCACGCCTGTCATCTTTAACATTTTTGTAGCTCTGTTCCCTTGGCAGTAAATTCCCTTCTTTTTTTTTTTTTAAAATGTCTGAAAAGGTCTGTATTCGCCTTCATTTTTTTTTTTTGGACAGATTTTTCTTTTCTTTTTCTTTTTCCTGGCTGTGAAATTCTAGGTGGAGTTTTTAAAATGTAATTGCAATACTTTAAAAATGTCACTCGGCTGCCTGTTTGCATCTGCCGCCCGGCTGACTGTGATTGCACCGTGCAGCGAGTGATAAACATGGGGCGGACTGACGGGGCGCTTCCTGATAGGTGCAGGAAGTGGAAAGTTCTGTTTTGAAATAGCTTTGGTGTGTGTGTGTATATGTATATAAGTCTTTATATATGTGTGTGTGTGTGTGTGTGTGTATATATATATATATATCTTTTTTTAACTTACTGTGTCAGCACTACCTGTAATAAGCTCACACAGAAGGTGAGCTTTCCGTGAATCTAGATAAATAGAACTGGAAGCGAGATGTTTCATCTTCTGTTAGGATCACTTTCCTGTGGGAGCCGGCGTTCTTCCTTTCTTTCTGTTTTCTTTTGATTAAGGCTAGTGCTCTACTAATTAAGCCACAGCTCCACTTCCAGCTTTTTGTGGATGAATGGGAAACAAGAGTCTCCTGGACTTTTCCTGCCCGGGATGGCTTTGAACTGCGATCCTCAGATCTCAGCCTCTGGAGTCACTGGGATGACAGGTGTGAGCCGCGGGTGCCGGGCTGGCACAGGCGGTGTAGGAGCTGGGTTCCTGGAACCTGACCATGCACAGCACCAGGTCCCAGGGCGTGTGGGCAAATACGACACTCACTTCCGGCTTCAGCCTTTGCTTCCCTCCTTCCTCCTCGTGACCGCACTTACCAATCTCCAATCAGAGGGTGATGTCTGGAGAGAGGCGTGGGTGATGTTCTTGCCCTGGAGGTTGATTCTCAGCAGCGCATGGTCTTGGGGCTCTGTTTCTCCCCCGCTGCTGCTCTGAGCTGGGCGTTTTGTTTGCTGACAGAGGCGAGCATGCGCTGTCCAGGCCCCAACCTTTATCACACCATTGTCTTCCTCCCCTGCATGGAAGCCCCACTCCTCTGCATGCCAGCGGGGGCTGGTGAGCTCACCCCCCCCCCCAGCCAGGGAAAGCAAAACTCCTCATTGGTGGTCTCACATTGGGTTCAAAACCAACCTCCTTGAGCTGGGTGCCTGTGGCACACTCTATCATGCTAGCTACTCAGAAGGCTGAGATCTGAGGGTCACAGTTCAAAGCCAGCCTGGGCAGGAAAGTCCATGAGACTCTTATCTCTGATGAACCACCAGAAAACAGGAAGTGGTGCTGTGGCTCAAGTGGTAGAGCGCCGCCTTGAACTGAAGAGCTGAGGGACAGCACCCAGGCCCTGAGTTCAAGGCCCAGGGCCAACAACAAACAAATAAACAAATCCCTCCTTGAGTTTCAAATTCAGTTCTTGGTCTGCAGATAGAGTTGGTTCCAGACCCCATGCAGGAAGCTCAACGGAGACCGTGTTAAGCTCGAGTTCAAGATGACTTCCCGTAGCTGGAGCCGTGGAAGAGCAGTGGGCCAGCAATTCGGCCCATTTTCCACAGTTTCTGAAGTGGCATCTCCAGCAGAATTGCCTCTCTCCTCGCGCTCCTTTGATCTTTCCATTTGAGCAGGGGGATGACGAAAAAGCCTTGTTCTTTTAGGGTCTTACTTGTTTTCCTTCTTCAATTTCCTAGGAGGTGGGCTACAGAAAATAACCACAACGGGCCTGGGTCGCTTCCGGGGCGCCGGGAAGGCCGCCTTGGTCACAGATAAATGTCAGAGGATTTAGACATCTCTCTGTGCCAGACTCTCTCCCATGCCCTAGCGAACATCCCAGAGTTTTCTGTGTCCCCAAAATGGAAGTACAGCAACGTCCCCGATCGGAGGGAGTTCTTCCCCAGTGGGGGAGCGGAGGGGATTGGTTTGATGGAAATAATCCAGGCCAGCGTCAGCTTTTGGATGAGCGCAGCCGTTGACGTGTGAAAAGCATACCACTGTCCTGGAGCGGCACCGTGTCCAGCTTCACAGCTACAGCTGGTGCTGCGGGCAAGGGAAGAAGAGTGGAGTTGGGCTGGGTTGGACGTGCACAAACTCGACACGGTTTGGAGAGAAGAGAAAAACGCCCAACAACCCAACCGTCTCTCCAGACACGTCCTGTTGCTCCAGCCTTCTTAAGCATCGACACACACGAAGCTGGCAAAGGACCGGCAGCTCTGAACTGCCACCGTTTCCGCGTTGCTCCTTTTTTTCCAGTTTAGTTGCTTTCTGGAAGGGACGGAGAATTCTAGAAAGGCAGTTCCTCTGTGGGCTTTCCAGGGCGCGCACCAACTTTGTTTTTGAAGGAGAATGGCTAAAAGTAAGTTTCCTTTGAAGTTCAAGGCTTTTTTTTTTTCTTAGCTTCAAAGGGACGGGGGGGGGGGGTGTGACTGGATGAAAGGAGCTGCCTGGAGTCGGAGGGAATTTGTTCCGTGTTGGAGCTCCGCGGTTGAGTCACACGGCCGTTGGGGGATCCTGGGTTTTAGTTTTAGTTTTGTTTTTTTTTTCGGGGGGTTCATCTCCACTGTCTGAAACCAGGAACGCGCCACGCCCAGCCTCCTTCTCCACCTGCCCTTGACCAGCTGGCGGCCTTGCTCCGCACATCTCACGTCCCCGGAGTCGCTGCAGAAACCGCGGGGCTGCCTCTGCTGACAGCTTTCTTGTCGGGTTAGGCGTCGCTGTTCCGCGCCTTAGAAAAAACCAGCTTCCTACACAAAGCTCAGATGGGTTTTTCTCTCTCAGAGGAAGCCCAGAGTCAAGCCGACTTTCAGAGCTGGCCCGGGTCGCCATGGATGACAGCGCCGTGTCTGTATTTATTTATTTATTTTTTCTGCCTTCTGCTATTCCGCTCGCACAGTCTCTGCGCTCAAAGCTGCCTCGGGATGGCAAGATGGATGCATGTGTCGTACCATCCCACATACATTCCAGGCACAGCCAGGGAGAGAGGACCAGCACTCGATCCATTCCCTCAGCTCTTCAGCTCAAGGCGAGCGCTCTACCACTTGAGCCACAGCGCCACTCCTGGTTTTCTGGTGGTTCACTGAAGAGAAGAGTCTCACAGGCTTTCCTTCCCGGGCTGTCGTTGAACCATGATCCTCAGATCTCAGCCTCCTGAGTAGCTAGGATGGCAGGCATGAGCCACCAGCACCCAGCTACAACTTCTACTTAAAATGCACCCTTCACTCATAAAGGACCTGCGCACACATGGATTGAAAACCAGCTCAGCCTCGGGCCCCGTCTCTGTGTCGCAAAGCTCTTACTAAAATGCAAACTGCACACCTTGAAGCTGACTTTTCCAGACGCCCAGGCCTGGGTGAGGTCTGGCCGGTCGCCCCCCAAAAACCATGTAATGAGAAACAGAGAAGGGGGGAGGGGTCCCATGCCGCCAGGGGTCATCCGCCCTTGAGGACATCCTGGCCATCTTTGAGGTGCGCGTGGAGGGGGTTGGAGGGGGGACGTGGGCCGGTCTCCAGGGCCCAGCCCGAGGACCCTGCGCCTCTCCGGGTATCCCCCACCCCCCCCTGCATGCCCCATTCTCCTTCCAGGCCAGGCCTCGCGTGACCTGCCCTGAGGAACACGGAAGACACGGGAATGGGAACCCGGGGCAGCAGCGGGGGCTGCTCAGCGTGGTGGCCGTTGGCGCCGTTGTGCAGCTGGGTGGGAAGCTGCACAGCCGGTGTTGCACGCCAGAGCCTTGGCTCGCACGGCCCTGGGAAGTGAGCCCGATCGACCCATCGATGGATCAATGGAATCCAGCGCTGGAGATGGGTGACCCGGCCAGAGGAGACTCTGGGAGTCGCTTGGCCATGGTATGCGTGTGATGTATGAATAAACAGCCAGAAGCGGCTCGCTGAAGCAATGCCGTTTGCTTGCTTGCTTGCTTGTTTTCCGGTTGATTCTGTGACCTGTGGGAGCTCAGGCTCTGGTCAGGACTGAGGAGACCCTGGACCAAGGCTGGAGGACGGTGAATGTAAGGCGCCCCCGTGTGGGCCTCCCAGGCACCGCAGCCTGCAGGGTGCCTTGCTCACACTTAAATTGCGAGTGTTTCACACGATAAACTGATACGTGGGAGAGAAATAATGTGTGTGTGTGTGTGTGTGTGTGTGTGTGTAGAAAGAGAGAGAGAGAGAGAGGAGAGTGAGAGAGAGAAATAATATATCCATGTTATACCTATCCATACATGATCTATATGTATATGGATATACGGTGCATCCATATGATATGCTTGTGTAATGTTTATGTAGGTGTATTTACGTAATATATGATGTCTATTCTGAGCAGGAATGATAAGGTAAGACTATTCATCATGCTACTTAGAAATGTGTAATGCCTAATTCCCAGTTATACCCACCAGTAAAAGCAGGGGCTGTTCATTTAACGACTATTAGAAAGGAAGGAAAACAGTATTTGTGATAACCACAGATAAGTCGGACCCATGCTTTGGAATTTCTCATCATCCAATTAAAGACATGTGTGTGTGTGTGTGTGCATATTCGTGTGTGCCAGGTCTGGGGTTTGAACTCAGGGCTTGTCTACCAGCGTTTGTGTTCAAGGCTAGCACTGTACCGCTCGAGCTATGGCTCCATTTCTGACTTGGTTTTGTGTGTGTGTGGTTAGTTGGAGATGAGCCTCACAGAGCTTCATTCCCAGCTGGCTTTGGATTAGGATCCTCAGATCTTAGCCTCCTGAGTAGCTAGGATTCCGACTATGAGCCCACAGCACCGGGCCAGGCCTCGCATTTTAAGGTCTGTAGAGAAATTCTAAATACTCGATTTCAGAAAGCCTTAATGTTATTAAAAAAGCTGTTCCGGTTGAGTCAGAAGCCTGTTAAACTCTGGAAACCATGGGGCTGCATCTCCTAAAACATGACCTGTCATTCCAATGCAACTTCTTCCTAAAGACTCTTTCTTTTATTCCAGAAAGCTGGCGGTATTCCTGGAGACAGCAGACGGGCAGCCTGAATTCCCCATGGCTTCTTAACGTTCAACATGAACACTAATTGACCCTCCTGGAGTACCGGGGTGTTATGGACGAGAGCTCCTAGAACCCCTCTCTCGGTAAGTCTCCCATTTATGTTTCTAGATTGTTCTTGGGAGTCTTAAATGCCGAGCGCAATGCCAAGTCACGGTATTACATCCATCCGTCATGGTTTCTGGACAACCTGCCTAATTAAGGAAAAGCCCTGGGTCTTTCTCACAAGAGGCTGCAATCTTGTTAAGAGGCCTTGGAGAGCGAGGAGGAGCGGGTTTGGATGGAGCTGAAGCGCAAGTTCAGAGCAGCTTTATTCTCAGCGCGGCCGCGTTCTGCAGGCCTCTCACCCTCTGAACCTGGCCACCGTACCGGTCCCCGGTAAAGGGCCACCCAGGCGAGCCCAGGGCACAACGCTGGGCACGGCAGTGCAGAATCAAGAAGCCAGGAATTCTAGAATGATCGTCCTTGCACGAATCAGCTGCCACTTCCGTGCTCCATGGCCGTGTCTGGGGTCTGGCGGGCCTGCCTGGGCCTCACAAAGCCCGTGTGGTTTGCGGCCATGTCCCCTTCCCTCCCCAGGGACATGTGGCAAGGTCAGGAGACACCGCGGGCTGTTCATGCCAGTGTAGGGAGGGTCACAGGACAACCTTCATTGTAAAAATACCCGGCTTCAAGCCGGGCACTGTGGCTCCCGCCTGTAATCCTCGCCACTCAGGAGCCTGAGACCTGGGGGGGAGGGGTCTTGATGCCAGCTGGAGCACGAGGACTTGTGTTTCCAATGAACCAGCACAGCGCTGGACTGGAGGCAAGGCTCAAGAGGTAGCACTTCAGCAGTCAGCAAGAGCGCTGAGGGAGAGTGTGAGGTTCCAAGTTCAAGCCACAGGACAGGCACGTAGCTAAGCGCCCGTACAAATTCATGCTCCTTAGCCGGTACCTCCTCCTCCCGCCAGCCCCAGATAACCACGAATCCATGACCTTTGACCTGTAGATTGGCCTCTTCTAGAAGCATAATGGGATCCTACAATAATGTGGTTTCCGTGACTACCTTCTTTTAAACTTAGCAATATTCATCCATTTCTTTTTTCTTTTTTTGGTCGGTCCTGGGGCTTGAACTCAGGGCCTGGGCGCTGCCCCTCAGCTCTTCAGCTCCAGGGTAGTGCCCACAGAGTTACTTCCGGTTGTCTGGTGGTTCATTGGAGATAAGAGTCTCACGGACTTTCCTGCCCGGGCTGGCTTTGAGCTGTGATCCTCAGATCTCAGCCTCCTGAGTAGCTAGGATGACAGGCGTGAGCCACCGGCGCCCGGCTCATCCGTTTCTTTTTTTATGCCCATGTAATATTCCACGGTATACATAGACTCACATCTGGTTTATTCGTCAGATGCTGGCCATTGGGAGTTTCGCTCTTTGGATGGCAGATAACTGAGAAGCTCAGGTGGCATGGCCCTTTGGTCATTGTGCCCACCTTAGTGTCCTCAACTGTCCGCACTGGATGGGGGTCAGGCGTGGCCCGGGCTGCTGCGCTGGCTCACAGTTCACACATTGCTTTATCTGAAACCTTCCGACTGCTTAATGGCCTAATCCTCTAGTTCCCTCACCCTCAACCCAGATGATGTTTTTTCCTTCCCTGGGTTCCGTGGTAAAGATGATTCATTCTGGAGGAACTCTCTGCAGCTCCTCTGACCTCCATCACGTGCCAGGTGACATAAACCAGCATTTCTTTGTTTAAAAAAAAATGTGGTTCTGTTTTGTGACAGCCGATTTAACATATCAGCTTGACTGGGCTAGAAGGTGCCCACATATTTGGTGATTCTGAGTAGGGCCCTAAGGGTGCTTTGGAGAAGATGAACATTTGAATCAGGAGAGTCTAGGGAGAGCAAAACATTTCCCTAATGTGGATGTGCTGTAGCCAATCAGGTGAGCGCCCAGATAACCTTGGCTATTCATTTGTGCCGCTCTCGTTATTCTCATAGGTTTCTAGAAATGAGTCGGGGTAGCACCAGCAGTGACCGAGCACAGATGTCGGTCAGGACACTCAGAGCCTCTGAAAGTCTGCCGAGCAGCAACGAGGCAGCCTGGGGGTCCAGCCTCTGCCTGTGAGCTCCTCCCCCCGGACTCACGCCTTGTCTCTGACTTCCCTCCCATGTCCAGCCCGCCTCTGGATACCTTAGGAAAACGACCTCCATTTCTGTGCTTTTGGGGCAGTTAAATGCTGGCCTTGTCTCCCCTCAAAGCCTGTCATTTTCTCTTTTATTCCACTCACTGACCCTGCAAATGGCATTTGATGCACAAGATCTGGAACAGTCATTAGCTTAAAATGGCTCAAAAAGAAGTCTCAGCCCTGAATCGTGTCTTAAAAAAAAGAGAGAGAAAGAAAAGAAAAAGCTCCTTATTATATTCCCTCCTTCCACTCCCTTCTCCCTCCCTCCCTCCCTCCCACCTCCCTCCCTCCCTCATTCCTTCCCTCCCTCCCTCCCTCCTTCCCTCCCTCCTTCCCTCCCTTCCTCCCTCTGAAGGCTGGACTCAGGGCCTTGTGCTTGCTGGCCTAGCTCTCTACCAGTTAGGCCACGCACCCAATCCTTTTCCTTTTAGCTTGTTCTTCACATAAGGTCTCATAGTCCAGGACCAGCTTCCCACTGTGATTCCCCGTACCTCCACCGCCGGAGCCATTTGGATTACAGACATGAGCTACCTCGCCTGGCCCAGTCACGCTATATGTTTCCTGTTGTGAAATCTATCATATCTAAACGTATTCTTGGTTAATCTGTTTTTTGATAGTGTACGGATTTGTCCTTTGTGTTTTTGGCCTATGTCACATGGGTTTTTGTTTTTTGCTGCTTGTGGAGAGTCAGAAATTTGTTTTGTTGTTGTTGTTTTAAATACAAGATTTGAGCATCTTTATTTTCTCCTTTCTTCTTTAAAAAATCTTAATTGCTATTACAAAGGTGATGTACAGAGGGGTTACAGGTGCGTAAGTCAGGTCAGGAGAGCATTTCTTTTTGGACAACGTCAACCCTTTCCTTGATCTTTCAGGTTTTTTTCCCTCCCATCCCCAACCATAAGTAAATATTTATTGAGAAGTAATTTAAACAATCATTTTAAAGTGGAATCATGAAGTCTGGTAGTGTTCAGGATGATATTTCTTTGGAAATCGTGGGAATGCACGTTTCTTTCTTACATTTTCATGTTATGTGCATGTGTGTTTATATAAACATAATGATGGTGTCTTTAGACTTGGGAAGGTATGCGTATAAGTGTATATCATCAGTGTCATAGAATTGTCTGTCCTGCGTTAGAAAGAGCACTATGTCAACAGGATTTTCCCAGGTCATCAAAAACTCAACTATTTTTAATGTCCTAATTGGATAGACTCTCTGTGTATTAAGGTTGTTTTCTGTGTCGCAAGATTGAAAACAGTGCCAGACAAGCTTCTGTATAGATAAATCTTCGTCTTCATTTTTTGATGATTCTCTAGAATCTCCTTGTGCGAGTAAACATTACCATCCAAAAAGGAGGAGACAAGTGTTTTACAGTCTGTGACAGATATTTACAAATCATATTGTGAGACCGTGAACAAATAACGTCAGCGTGGGTAGTTTATGACAATATACATCTACCAAGCCCTGGAAGACACCTAGCACTGTTATCTCAAGAAATCCTCTTCAGGGCTGAGTCTCGGTGAGTGGGACCTGAGATGGTGCTTTTCAGTTCTGTGTTTAGTACTCCGCCTGAACTTTCCTTTTCAGTTCTGTGTTTAGTACTCCGCCTGAACTTTCCCTTATTTGTTGAGGTGTCCTTTCCTTCCCTTCCTCCTTCCCTCCCTTCTTCTTTCTTTCGTTTCTGTTAGCTGGCTTGGAACGGCGATCCTCCGATCTCAGCCTCCTGAGTAGCGGGGATGACAGGTGTGAGCACCAGCGCCCAGCCCATTTCATTTTCTTTTCAGACCCTTGTTACCTTTTCAGTTACACTTGCGTGTTGCCCTTCCTGACCTCCAAGACTCTCATAGGTTCTTCGATTGTGTGTTTCCTCCTCTCGATTTTATTTGATTGGTCTTAGGGTTTTTCGGCTCTCCAAAAATGACTATGGCGTTTTGCTTGTCCAACCACAAGATATGGGAGCTCTGGGTGCTTGATGCCCCAGCGATTTTCATTCTGTTCCAGTTTTCCTCAAAGGTGTCTCAGTATGCTTTAGCTCTGCAGGTGTCCAGTGGGCAATGGGGGCATTTGTAGATATTTGTCTTCCTTCTAGATCTGCTCTGCTGAGGAGTCTGTGGCCATTGTTCATCCATTTCTATCAGACCAGTTTGTTTTAGTGCAGTTTTGGGACTTGAACTCTGGCTCTGGGTGCTGTCCCTTAGCTTTGGGTTTTATTTTGTTTTTGTTTTTCGTTTTGTTTTTTTTTCCCCCCTCAAGGCTGGTGCTCTATCGCTTAAGCCACAGCTCCACTTCATTCATTTATTCATTTATTTTTATTTATTTATTTTTAGGGTTCGTTGGAGATGAGAGTCTCACGGGCTTTCCTGCCCAGGCTGGTTTCAAACCATGATCCTCAGATCTCAGCTTCCTGAGTAGCTAGGATGACAGGTGTGAGCCGGGGGTGTCCGTTTGAAGATGAAGCCTCATGAGGGGAGGGGTGGTTGTTGGAGACCCCTCTGCCCTGGAAGAAATCCGTGGAGTTTTGGTAGAATCCCCGGAGAGGATTATATCGACTGCTTCCACTAACACACCAGCCACCATTCAACATGGTTCTGTAGCAGGGTTCTATTGTTTGGGTTTGTTTCTGCCTGTAACTCGGCATTTGTGCCGGTGCCATGCTGCTTTGATGATGATAGTTTTGTAGTGGGTTTTGCAAGCAGGTGTGGCACCGCCACTCTGTTCCTCTTTTTCAAGGTTTTAAATTCAATTTATTTTCTGAATTTGTTTGCTTATTCAGATCCCCTTGAGGTTCTGTTTGCGGCTTAAAATGAGATGTGGTTCCGCCTGCCCTTACTTATTTTATTTTATTTTTTTACAAACTTGTCTCCAGACTTTGGGATGCTGATATTTGGGGATTGTGAATCTCACTGAGTCTGGAGGTCACTTTGGGGTTGTAGCGATTTTAAATTTCGTGTCGGGCTTAATGGCACATGCTTGTAACCTTTCGATACTCTGGAGATGGGCATCAGGAAGATCGTGGGCCCAGGCCAGCCTGGGGGGGCGTGGTTATGACACCCCTTCGTTCACAGTTAACATCTTGCTTACACAGGAAGCATCAATATTATCTTCCTCACCAGAGCAAGGCTCTGAGTTCAAGCCCTACCACCAAACAATAAAAGTATTTTACTTTATTTTAAAGTTCGTGAACACAGGGGTGCCTCTCTGTAGACACAGATTCTTATTGCGGCTTTACTTACAATCATAAATGTGAAATCCTCAAGTGTCCTCAAGTAAAACCATGGTCTTGTGGCTCAACTGGCTGTATTTTCTGGACCAAACCAGCCTTTGGCATACAAAACCTGGCCCCCAGATACCAAGGAACTAAAGCGATTGAGGCAAACGGGTCAGGATGGCGTGGGGTACAAGTTATCGGGGCGACTTGCTGATTGGAGCACAGTGGTTCGTGCCATAAAGGCCATCTGGGTCCCCAAAGTTGGGTTTGGAAAGAGGGACGTGCCTTCAGGTTAGGAGAACTGACTCGTTGCCTCGTTGCTTATCCTAGGCTGGTGCGTGGCAGGGTCGCCGCGTGCCTGTGCTGAGCTCCAGTGGCGGGGCTCGGCCTCACCCTCTATTCTTCCGTCTGACCTGCAACTTCCCCGGAAGCAGTGCGGAGGATGGGCCTGGTGTAATATCATATTCTGGTTCTTAGAACTTGTTAACGGCCGTGGCCACGGAGTAGGAGGTGCAGGGGAGATGGCTTGTTGTGTTGTCCAATCCTGTATGCACCTGTCATGATCAAAGCCTACTTGAAGGAAGTGTGCGTGGCCGTGTGGAAAGCTCTCATTGAAACCTTGTGAGCAGTGAAGGGGAGTCTGTGCTGCTCGGGGAACCAGCGGCTCTGATGAATCCTTCCCAGGCCTCGTGAGAACTGAAGGGTTTTGTTTGGATTTGTCTTCATGATGTAGCAGGCCTAGTGCTGGATTGATTTAGGAACAGGATGGCTATTAGAAATGAATTGTCACCAAAGGTAATAATAATAATCTGTCCGGGAAAGTGCGAAGTCCTTGTCTGAGTCCGATGACTTCGCAGTGGTGTGGGTTCTGAGCAAGCCTGCCTCACTGGTGCTGAGTTTCTGGGTCTTGAGAATGGACACTACCTTGTGTCTAGAATGTCAGACCCTTCACGCATCTCCCCCACCCCTGCTCTTGGCTTAGGACGCTTGGCGGCTGGACGAAGCAGTTTCTCAGGCATGGATTGAGTGAGTAGCTCACGAGGAATTTCCAGGATCTCAGGGCTAAGATGAATGAGTGGATAAAATAACGATGACCCTGCACAGGCTTTTTAAAAAAATGAGCATTCTTTCTTGAAACCATGAACTTCTTCAGTCCGCATTATGACCTCTCCGTTGTCATTTTGCCGTTTGGAACACCAAGGGTTGAAAAGGCAAAGCGAGTTTCCCTCCAGCGCACAGCCAGAGGGTGAGGAAGCTGGGGAGAGGCTAGCCATCACCCCGATTGGCCATGCGCTTGTCGGACAGCCCGTGCTAAAAGGGGCAAAGGCTCCGGCCAAACGGGATGAACCACGTGTAATGAAAAGCTGATGGTAAATCCAGATGACTGGATTCTGTATTCTCTCCCCTGTTGCACACATTTCCTAGCTCCTTACACACCCAGGAGAATTGTAACTATTAAAGAAAGCAAGACGAAGTGTGTGTGTGTGTGTGTGTGTTCAAGGAGAAATGGGAATAGAGATGTTACCTAGGGAGAACAGGGGAAAAACGGTAGGCAGGGAAACCTAGATTTACATTCTATCTTGGTTGGTTTCAAAAATAATTGGTGAAGAGAAAGTAAGGCAGACAAGCAGTTAGACTGGAGAGGTAGGAAAACGGGAAAAGAAAAAGGGACCCGCAAATGGAAATTTGTATAATTGTTAAATGGCTTTAGAAGTTTTTTTAAATAAACAAGGTATGCTAATGATAATAATAAATGCTAATGAATGAAATCTGGGCAGAGGGATTTTCAGATCAACAGATCAACAGCAGAGCCAATGCACGCCCCCCAAGTTGCTTTCTCAGAATTCTCTCCCTCTCCCTGTCCCTGTCCCCTCTCCTCTTCCCTCTCCCCTCTCTCCTCCCTCTCACCCTCCCTCCCTCCCCCATTCTTTGAACACGCTTTCCCTTTTGCTGACAAAGAGCGATCCAATCCGATCCCTGGGGGAGCAGCCTGGCCCATGGGGCACAAAGCCCAGTGGCCACTGGAGAGCAGATGCTGCTGTTACCATGGCAACCGGTAGGCGGCTTCACATGAAGAAGAGACTCCATTTCCAAGGGCTGGGACCCCAGGGAGACATGGACCATGGCTTCTCTGGAGTTCTGTAGCTTTGGGAAGCTGTGTGTGTGTGTGTGTGTGTGCGTGTGCGCACACCTGTGTGAGCACATGCATGTACTGGTACTAGGGCTTGAACTCAGGGCCGGGGCACTGTCCCCTTAGCTTTTTCACTCAAAGCTAGCGCTCTACCACTCGAGCCCCACAGCTCCACGAGTGGCCTCATTGGCGATAAGAGTCTCACTGACTTCTCTGCCCAGGCTGACGTCGAACCTTGACCCGAGTAGTGGAGCCACCCGTGCCCAGCTCGCAGAGTGGTACCCCTTCCAAATCAACCAGGAAATATATTACGCACAAAATAAAAACAAACCCAACAACAACTGGTCAGCTGTATCACCTGAAGCCCTGGCCCGTTGTACATCATTCATATAAATAGAGTCATATCTAGTGGGGATTTTTTTTTACATGAATACCATGTTTGTTTGAGCTCCGGGTGACATCATGTTATTAGACTGACGTGTGATTGGACACTGAGTGACATCATGTTATTAGACTGACGTGTGATTGGACACTGAGTGACATCATGTT
>NW_012267231.1:4385475-4435298 GCF_000151885.1 Dipodomys ordii | reverse complement strand
ATCATGTTATTAGACTGACGTGTGATTGGACACTGAGTGACATCATGTTATTAGACTGACGTGTGATTGGACACTGAGTGACATCATGTTATTAGGCTGACGTGTGATTGGACACTGAGTGACGGACGTCACTCCATACTGACCGGGCTCTCCAGCAGCACCTACAGGTTGATCTTCCATCCTTGTGTCTTTATCTACCATCCTGCAGGGTCCACTGGGTGCTACCCCTGCCCCCCCCGAGCACCCACACCGATCAACGTACAGTCCACTACTGGGAAGCCACAGACGTGCCACTGTGTGTGCGCTTCCGTATGGCCTCCCTCTTCTCTCTCCCTTTCTCCCTACCCCTTGTCAAATCAGCTCTTGAAATATTTAGCAGAGTCTGACTCACTCACAGCAGCCTTTTCATCCTCCTGTTTTAATGTTTTATTACTTTGTTTTTTGTCTCACTCCCTTGCAAGGTGTGGCGTTCAGGAGCTGTCTTGATTTGGGCTGAGGCTTGGGAAGAATCTTTACTTCTTTGTGGCTCCACCTGACTGAGCTCCTGTTCCCTGGTCCTCCAAATCGGCCCAGGGCAGGGCGTGTCCCTTCCCCCACCCCCAGGATGAGGACACCAGTGGGTCACATTTACCATGAGCTCTCCGTGGCTCATCATATGCGTTTCACCCCACCAACCCAAGCGTACGAGACATGGGGTTTTTATTTTTCTAGAGGGATTTAATCTGTGTTTTTCTCCGGCATGCTGGTAGAGATGGATTCTCCAATAATGTGGGATTCCTCACCTTTTCCCGGGTTTATCTGTGTGGGGCACGCGTCGTGTATAAACAGCTTCGTCCCTGGTTCTGCTCTACTGCCTGGGCCCGTGTGGTCCCTGTGTCCATCCGGGCACAGATACAGAAAACCAGGACACAACCAGGAAGGTAAGAATGGAAGAGCCTGGGGAGCAGAATACTTCACAGGTTCTGAGAGACCCACGCCTACCGCTGGCATGTACCTTCTCCCGCCATGCCCAGTTAGCTGCTGGTAATAAAATCAGCTCAAAACAAAAACATCTAGAACTTTCCCAGTCATCTCTGGGCCTCTGGCACACATTGTTAGGAGTGACACATCTTATAAGCAGTCCTCTAGAGACCAACTGTCCCTCCACTGTGGTGTTCTAGAATGGAGCCAGGGACTTTTCTCTCTGCCTGGGCTCAGGGCTGGGAGCACAGGCCAGCGCCAGTTCTGCCGGGATTCGCGCCCAGCAGCTCTGCCGTCGTCTTTTATGGCTGCTTTTCTAATCGCTGCTTTTCCCAGCTGGGGAATCGTTATCTGGTTTGTGGATGGCTTTTGAGTTAAAGGCTGTGATTTAGATGATTCAGTCTGACTCCCTCATCCCAATCCACTCCATCGCCGAAGGCCTTGGCCGTTACACAGACCTTCTGCTCCTCTTTGTCAAAATGATCTCAATGGCTCAAAGGAGAAGATGAAGAAGAAAAAAAGCCCAGAAGAGAAAAGCAAATGCAAAAAGAAAAAAAAAAGCATTAATATTTCCAAGACATTATTTCGTGCGGTGGATAAATCCTTTCACAGGGTGATGGGAGGACCACGGGAGAGAAAAAAAAAAATACGGGAAGGGTTTCAGCGCCTGGCTGGCCCTACAATG
This sequence comes from Dipodomys ordii, assembly GCF_000151885.1. Taxonomy (NCBI): domain Eukaryota; kingdom Metazoa; phylum Chordata; class Mammalia; order Rodentia; family Heteromyidae; genus Dipodomys; species Dipodomys ordii. The sequence goes on along the minus strand of NW_012267231.1, from coordinate 4,433,653 downwards.
ATCTAGCAACTTCCGCCCCTCCCCCCTGCAATGAGTCAGGCCTGTGGGCTCTGCTTGTCCCCTGCCACCCCCCTACCCTGTCCCCAGGAGAGCCCACGGCCCTTTGATTTTTATCACCAGGTGCCTAACTAGAATCCCCAGAGATGGCCAGTCGGCTACCCAGCGGATTTGAGCTTCAGAAGCAGAGGGATCAATAGCAGAGCTGGGAAGGGTTTAAAGGTGGTTTGAAAGCCCCCACTAGGGTGTCACAGTGGTGGATTTCCTCGGCCGAGCGGTGTGGCTGTCTGAGGTGACACCCCGGCTGGCTAGGGGACCTGTCCACCACCTGAGCCACATTTCCGGCTCTGACTTTTCAAGTAGAGTCTTAGGCTTTTACCCCTTTCCACCACCTCTCCATGTCCTGGCCCAGGGACCCTGTTTGAGCTGGGCACCTCTCTGAAGCGGGGAGTTATCAAGACAGAGCACCAATGATGGATCATAGAAAAACCTTGGGAAGCCGGTCATCCTATGTATAATAGGTAACTAGTCCAGAGTGGCTCACCTGAGTTAGACTAAAGGGAGATCGACAGCCACCGGACTTCCTCAGTTCTTCTCCACGGCATCTGAACCATCCTGGAAGGACACTACCATCTATCTTCATCTATGCATCTATCTGTCTATCTGTCTGTCTGTCTGTCTACCTACCTACCTACCTACCTACCTACTACCTACCTACCTATCCATTTATCTCTCTATCGATTTCTATCTACTAGATAGGCTCTTCTTCTGTATTAGCCTTCTGCCTCTACCTTCTGAGTCCTGGAATTATGCCTGGCACATGACTTTCTATTTTTATAAAGAAAACAACGACATAGAAGTCTTTCTAATGGAGTCTCCATTTCAGATAAACATTGAGAAAGACCATTTAGTTGCCTTTCCTAATGTTGAAGTTGATAGCAGTGTGGGCACACAGCACTTTTAGTCTAATTGGGTTGGATAATTAATGCGTGTGTGCATGTGTATATGTGTGTGTGTGCGTTTCCTAAAGATACATTTTAGTGCAACTTGAAATTGTCAGAGCTATGCATGTCCTGGACTCTAAGGGCAGTGGTTATTAAAATCATCCATTTATACTTCTGAAATAGCTTTGGGTGGAAATTTCCTTTTTATGCATGAAAGTGAAGGAGTGATTGAAATGCTCTTTCAGGCCAGAAGCAGCTTTGCTGTCCTCTGTGGTAGCCATGTTGGTATCGATGGATCTATATTTTTCTTCATGCGAAGTGTGGAGAGCTACTGGGGAGGACAGCTTTTCTCTTTGGAATTATTCCAGTGGTAAAATAAAGTTTTATGGTTTTCTTATCTCTACTTCACAGAAGTATTTCAAGTACCTAAGACAGTTGCCAATGTAACCTGCCACCCAAACTCATCAATGAAGACCTGGGTAAGAATATGTGTAACCGACAGATACCAATTACCTAGAGAATCAGTGGTCACACAGAGATTTGCAAATGAAATCTCAGAGCCATGTTCATAACTGTAGGAATAATTAAAGGCTTGAAAAATCACTGTAAGGAAGACAGAAAACTCGTTTATGACCCAGGGTTCCTAAACCTGGACCCTAAGAGGCTTTACAAGTTTGTTTTGAATTTATGAGAAATTGAGAATTTGGAGGTTCCATTTTTTTTGGGGGGTCCAGTCGTAGGGCCTGAACTCTGGGCCTGGGTGTTGTCCCTCAGCTCTTCAGCTCAAGGCTAGCGCTCTACCACTTGAGCCACAGCGCCATTTCCGGCTGTTTTCTTTTTGCTTATGTGGTGCTGAGGAATCGAACCCAGGGCCTCAGGCATGCAAGGCAAGTGCTCTACCACTGAGCCACCTTCCCAGCCCCATGGAAGTTCCATTTTTAAGGCCCATAATGATGACTATATTCTTGGATAGCATAAGGGAAAGCATTATTTAAATTTGTGAAATGGCCCTTACATCCCATCTAAAATTAAATTATCTTGATATATTATCAAGATAAAATATTTGCTGGGTTTTTTTTTAAAAAAAGGACAAAATAGTCTGTAATATATTTTTGTATGAAGATCAATTGGCTTAGTGTGGTTTATAAACCATTCTAGCTAACCAGAGGTACATGGTGTTGCTATAAGTTATGCGCATGCTGATTTGGGGGGAAAGAATATATAATCTGAATTCAGAGGACAAGTGTTACAAAGAGGAAACAAACAAAAAAACAAGGGGCTGGGAAGGGGGCTCCGTGGTAGAGTGCTTGCCTTACATGCATAGGGCCCTGGGTTTGATTCCTCAGCACCACATAAACAGAAAAAGCCGGAAGTGGTGCTGTGGCTCAAGTGGTAGAGTGCTAGCCTTGAACTGAAGAGCTAAGGGACAGCGCCCAGGCCCAGAGTTCAAGCCCCATGACCAACCAAAAAACCAAAAACAATAAAAGGATCCAGCTTGGAGAAGCATTTCTAAAATACCTGTGGGGACTACATTTCTTTTATTAATCACATCAGCCACTGGCCATCACTCTTCCCATTTAATCACGTGTATCGGCCAATGGGCAGCTTTGCTTCTTCTGCGTGTTATTCAGTGGGTATAAATCATGAAGGCTTATCATTGCCCTGAGGGAGAAAATTGCTCTTAGGATTATTTACCCCTGCAAGGGGTAGCCCTGTTAGACCTTTAACTCCCTGTCGGATGGATGGGGGAATAGGAGCCAATGTGTTTTCTCCGTGCTGAGTAGAAGAGGAGGTCGGTTGATGCTTTCTGGAGGTCGTTCTAGGGAGTCCTCTCTACCTTTCCCACTGACCTTCATAGCTGACCTTGACGGCTGTGTCTCGCTGGGTGCTTCGGGAGGTGAAATGAAGAGATATCTTTGTAAGGAATTTGATCCAGGGCTTGGCTAATAGTTGTCCCTGCACCGCCCCCCCGCCCCATGACATTCTACGTCCCCAGTTACCTGGATTCTTCTCAGATGCCTGGACCCCTGGCTCGTTCTCACAGCAGGACTGAAGGCTGTACATTCAGAGGAAATGAGAACTCTGACCTGGGGGGTCGTGTGTCATGTGTCATGTGCAGAGCCGCCTCTGCGCCAGGGCTCTCTGCCGTCACCCGGACCCCAGGGGGGCTCTGCTCCTTGCATTCCCGCCACGCTCGCATCTCTACCATTCAACGGGGACACCGGTGCACACGGCTCTTACCAGATCTTTCATAGGATGTGGAGAGTCACTTAGATCAATCAAACAAACAAATCTAGAGAGTAAGATTATGTGTTTTTTCTCCCCTCTTTATTCGTCTCTATGAATTGTGTCATTGTACTGTTTCCATACATTCACAAAATATACTTTGATCAAATTCATCTCCATGAGGAGGAGGAGGAGGAGGAGGAGGAGGAGGAGGAGGAGGAGGATGGTGATGGTGATGATGGTGATGAGATTGCTACCACCAATGATGCTGCCTGTTGTGGGGCTTGAACTCAGGGCCTAGGTGTTGTCCCTTAGCATTTTTACTCAAGAATGGCATTCTACCACTTGAGTCACAGCTCTGTGTCCTGTTTATTTTTGTGTGTGTGTGTGGGGGGGGGTTCATTGGCTATAAGAGTCTCCAGCCCAGGCTGGCTTTGAACTATGATCCTCAGATCTTAGCCTCCTGAATAGCTAAGATTACAGATGTGAACCATGGTGCCCAGCTTCTATTACTCTTTCTCGAGGGGAGAATCTCTTTAAATCACTCCACAGACTCTTAGAGAATCCAGGGACCCTTGCCAGGTCCTGGACCAATACTTTGTTGAGGTATGAGAAAAAACAAAAGTTACCATCTGAATGCTAGAACAAAGCTATCTCTTTTCCTTCCTTCCTTTCCTTCCTTCTTTCCATCATTCCTTCCCTCTCTTCCTTCCTATCCTCTCCCTCCCTTCCTCCTTTTCTCCCTCCCTCCCTCCTTCCATCCTTCCTTCCCATCCTCTTTTCCTTCCTTCTTCCTCCTCCTCCTCTCTCCAGAATTGATCCACTGATACTCTCCGATCTCTCAAAAGCCATGTTTCTAGGCACATTTGTCCTGTAAATAAGCCCTGTTTTACAGGGACAGCGTCTTCTGCAATACGAAGCTCCTTGTCAATGCCTGAGCTCCTGGCAGAACAATGTCTCATCACTTGCAAAATATTAGAAGAGCCAGGTCAGGCTCTTCTCAGAAACCATAGCCGACGCTGTTGTGTTCTCTTTTTTTGTAATTTTCATTGTTGTTATTGAGAACTGATTTTTTTTTAAATCATAAAACATGAGTGATCTGAAGGCGCAGTAACTCCCGGAAGAACGAGCTTGAAGAGGGCTGGTCCGGCACCTGGGGCTGAACGGTGCTGGGTGTTAGGAGCGGAGCTGTGAAGCATGGAGGGGGGGCGCTTCTGTCTGCCTTGTTGGGAAGGCCTTGCTGATGTGTGTGGTGTAAAGGTACTCAGTCTCGAGTCACTTCAAGAAGTCCCTGGGAAAAGGTCTGGACCTGTCCCACGGCAGGTGCAGGTCCCCAGACCAGGGGGTGTTTTCCATGTTGTTCTTGTGCAAATCACTGCCTTTCTTACGTTGCCTTGCAATTTTCTTATGAGGGGCAGAGAAGCCAAATTCTGGAAGACCCGTAGTGGCCTTCCTTGACCATCTCCTTGGGCAGGTTCATAGACGGTTCCATTAAGTATGTTAATATATATCTTCTAGCTGGAAATAGGAAAGTTAAGATACATTAAGAAAAAAAGCCAGTCTCTGTTGTGAATCCACTGCAGACATTTCTCCTGTGTTATAGAAGCAATTCTATAGCAGTAGCTCCTTAAGTAAAAAGAAAAGAAAAAAAACACCACTTATTGAAAAATGGACCAGTCAACGTTAAGAGCCTGCTCTTGTCTTCTTGGATGAAACACTTCTTCTCCACAGGATGAAACTGGAGGCTGGGGTGAGATTGGATTTTCAGATCTGGCTCAAGATGGTCGACTGTGTATTTGCTTTAAGACTCTGGTGGCTGGCCCAGTGGTGGCTGATGGGCCTGGGGGAAAGAGATGATATCTGGGGTCTAATCTAAGCCATCTGTTCTTCCCCAGTTAGTTAAACAACCTGTGTGAAGAGATCCCTTGTGAACGATTAACTGCCAAAGGATGAATGTCTTGCCTCCACATTAGAAATAGTATTTCCTTGGAGAGGCTGCGATTAAGTGGAGGGAAGGTGAAGGAAAAGGAACTAGACTGTAGATAAGGGTGGATTTGGGTTTCCAAATGCACAGACATCTTAAGCCCTTCTGTTCACTGTCTTCATCTGAATTTCTCTTCCTCTGTTTTCATCTCCTGGGAGAAACCACTAACCTTTTACACTGCTTCAGCATCTTCTACTGGCAGGACAGAGAGTGTTGAAATTGCATTTTCTTGGGACTTTTGTGCCGGAGAGAATTAATCATGTTGCTTTGCAAAATAAATAAGTAAACAAATAATCACCTAAATAACAGAGCCAAGCTTAAAAAGAAAAAAAGAACAGAGCCCCCAAAGTTCTCACCGGGCTGTAACTAGTACTTAAAGAAGGTCAAGCATGCTGTTTCCTGAACGCTGAAATCCCAGAGCAAAAAGACAAAGCAGAGCTAGAAGAGAGGCAGCTTTCAAACAAGACTGGCTTGATGAGCTTTGATTTGGGGTGAGCATAAATGCAAAGGATGACCAGTCTGGAGAGGGTTAAGATCCAGGCTAGAACACAGGGTGAGGAAGATGTGCTGGTTACCAGGATTGGCTCCCACAAAGGTTGTGGGGGCATCCTAGGTACTTGACCCGTAAGACAGAGCGCACATATGGCCTGCGACACTGGTCCCCAGAACTCCGATCTGGCTACCGAATAATGCAATGTCTTCTGTAAGGTGGAGGTGAGTGGTGAGATTAACTGGACCGACCTGTCCAGAGGAGGTAGGAGACTGTCTGCTGAGCAAATAAAGATGTGGGGGTGAGATCAGCCAATCAGCAAGTGATCTGTCAGGATACTAGCCAATCAGGAAGAGACCTGTCAGGGTACCAGCCAATCAGGAAGAGACCTGTCAGGGTACCAGAAGGCTGTGGGAGCGTCATCCCTAGCTTGTGTGTGTGTGAGGTGGGAGGTGGGGGGGAGAGGTCAGGTGACCCAGAGAAAAGGAGGCTGATGCTGTAGCTGTTGCTAAGGAAAGAGACTGAAGCCAGAGCACCCCCCCAGGGTCCAGGGTGTGGGGTCCCAGGCTTCTTGAACCTCCTCCATGTGGATAAAGGACATCACACCCTGTCCTAGCAACATCCAAGCGACAAGCCACTCTGTGCTTCCTGGGGTTTTCAGAAATGGGATGATCTAAAGGAATGCGTGATGGTGTTGGGTGCAGGATCCCCCGAGGGAGTGCATGCCATGTGCCGTCCTATTCCAATCCCAGGTGGAGGAGGCCACACATGCTGACACTCTGTGTCCTAGGTGCCGACTGGGCGCCTTTGCCTGGGATCGCACTGACACGACGGTGGTAGAAAGCAAGTGTCCATATGTTCATTTTCTAAGAGAATAAAGCTGGGACTCGGAAAAGATCACTCGATCAACAACACCACGAGGAGTTGAACTCAGATCTGTTCCAGACTCCAAAGCCTGGGTTGTTTGGAGTATCCCAGAATCCACCTAGAACACACACAGCCAGAAACAGTGCTGGGCTAGGATCATTTACCCAGAGACCCCGAAAGAGAAAGAGAGAGAGAGAAAGACAACAAAGATTACGGAATTAAAATAGCGCTTTTAATAGAATTTTCAGCGAGTGTACAGTATGTACTTTATATCATATATTTCTAAACTGCTCATCTGGAAAATAAGAAGCTGCCAAAATACAGAATACCACACTCAGAGTCTCCTGAGTCTGTATTCCTTCTCCTCTAGTCTGTGAAACGGGGATTGTTCTTTTATCTTTTTACCCCTCCTAGTTAAATTCAGCCTCGGCTGGTTTCTTTGGAACCGCTGGAGCCCTCGGTGAGGGAAAGCAACGTCAAGAAGAGGTTTCAGAAAGCATCATCAGTGAGCCATCCCCCACCCAAGCCAGAGGATGGAGAGAGAGGGAGACGGGCACACCAGGCCAGCGTTGATTCTTTAGCAACCAAGGGAGGAGGAATGCCCCCTCTCTGGGGCCACTGGTGGCCACAGATCACCTCCTTGGTCCTTGTCACAGGCCTGTGCTTTGGGGCCTCAAAGGAGCGTACAGTCCAACAATCCCACGGGACCCCTTAATTCTGGGGCAGGCCAGGGCACGCTAAGTCAGGCCCGCTCAGTCTGTGGGTGGCTGGCGGGCTGTTCTCTGCCGGAAGTGGAGCCCCTCAGCTTTTCCCAAAGGAGGCTTCTGAAGGTGACTGGGACTCAGGGCACGTTTTCTCAGCCTCAATGTCTTGGTACTCTGTGCCTAAAGGGGGGAGGAAGGGAAGAAGAAGAGCCAAGAGGAAAACGAGATCGGTCTTTTCTTGCGTGTCCCACTTTCTGGTTACGTTTTCTAGCCTATCGTGGCGTTCCAGTGAACCGGTTAAGTCAGAGCTTGGTGTTCAAACACCCGGGTGCTGGCGTGTACTCCGTGTTGCCCCAAGGGACCACATGGCAAGCCCCAGGATCTTTACCCGTGACAGACATTTCTGAAGAGTTTGTTAACCTATGTGTCTGTACCGCCACCCAAGTACAGATTCCTTTGTGGCCATGAACTTAGCTTTGTGTCACGTAAGTCATCAATAACAAACCATGTCCTAGGATCCGTAAGGGTCACTTTGCAGTCTAGTAAAGAGTAGTCAGAGCCAGGCACTGGGGGCTCACGCCTGTCATCCCTAGCTACTCAGGAGGCTGAGATCTGAGGTTGTGGTTTGAAGCTAGCTAGGGCACAAAAAGGTCCATGAGACTCTCTTTTCTCCAATAAGCTACTCAGAAAAAGCTGAAAGTGGAGCAGTGGCTCAAGTGGTAGAGTACTGGCCTTGAGAAAAGGAATCTCAGGGACGGCATCTTGGTACTGAGTTCAAGCCCCAGGACTGGCACACACATATGCACGCATGCGTGCGCACGTGCGCACACACACACATACACACACACACACACTGTGACTGACACCACAATATCACACTTTCTCTTCCAGCATTCTGGACCAGTGTAGTTCTCATTCAGCTATGTGGTCACTGTACACTGTCGGAAGCTATCTGCAAAACGCAGTTTTAAAACCTATCTCACACTTCTAGAAAAAGGATGTTGTGGCTCCATTTAAAAAGTATTAAGGCTGGGAAGGTGGCTCAGTGGTAGAGCGCTTGTCTTGCATGCATGGGACCCTGGGTTTGATTCCTCAGTACCACCTAAGCAGAAAAAGCCGGAAGGGGTGCTGTGGCTCAAGTGGTAGAGCGCTAGCCTTGAGCTGAAGAGCTGAGGGACAGCGCCCAGGCCCAGAGTTCAAGCCCCACAACTGACTGACAATAAACAAACGGTATTAAATATCCAACTTGTCCCTGTGGAGATCCATGAACCATGGAGGTTCTGCTGGCTGTGCCCTTAGCTTTCATCGCAACTTCTGTACACGTATCTGTCCACTCTAAGCTGGAGATATGCAGAGTGAGAGTGTGGAAATGTTTCTTTGAAGCTAAGACTTGGCACCCGCAGGAGGAAACCGCGGGTTCCTCCTCCGCTTTGGCGAGGCCCCGTCTCTTAAGAGTCTTGGGGAAGACTCTGCTGGGAGATTGGAAGCGAGGAGAGGGAAATATGGAACAGAAGTGAAACGGCTTCTTGTTTAGAAGAACAAGTGAGATCGAGATGATGGCTAGCCAGGAAGCTTCTGGTATGGCTAACGGTGAAGATGGAGTTTTAAGGATCTCTACTGTTCAATGATTATTAATTATAACTAAATAAAAGGAACAGTCCCAAAATGGCCAGAACCTTCCACCTGCAGGATGTCAAAGCTCCTGGACAATTTGCTACACGTTTCCCTTTGATCAAAGCAGATCATCATCATCATCATCATTTGCACCTTGTGTCGGGGGAAAAAATCCAACACTGATGATCAGCATCAACAGCTGATGGTTGATTTGAGTCATTACTGACAGACATCTTTAAGTCTGGAATTGGGAAGAGAGTAAGTCTGGAACTGAGACGAAGACACAGACAACGAGTGTTGGAAAAACCTCAGTGTGAAAAGATTGCTGATCCCCAGCTGAGCTCCGAATGCACCACGCATGAGGGTCCATCCTCCCGCCCGGGGTACTGTGGACCGGCCAGGGGAGACCCTTCCGGTCCCTGGATGCTTAGAGAGCATGTTCAGAACGCATTGCCTCTCACCTGCCCATTCCAAGAGCAACACAGGAAGGACAGACGTCCCCCGGCTGCAGCTGCTGTCCTGCTCTGTTGGGTTTATGTGAGGTCCCTGGATGCCATCTGGGCAGAGACTTCCTGAGAGTCCTTCAAGGGGGGCCTGGCCCTTCTCATGCTCCCTGGTGGGAAGGTACATTCAGTAGGTGGTCACAGACCTGAGCTTCACTCACTGGGAGTTTTACTCCCAGCTCTGCCAGTTGTGTACGCCTTCCAAGACTGCTTTCCCCCCTCCCCTTCTATAAACTAATACACGAGATAAGCTCTGTTCAGCGGTAGCTCCGAATAAGTACTTGACAAATGTTAGCTACAAGGGTCGGTGGCTCACACCTGTCATCCTAGCTACTCAGGAGGCTGAGATCTAGGGATTGCAGGCAAAGCCAGCCTGGGCAGGAAAGTCTGTGAGACTCTTATCTCCAACAAAGGAAAACGGTGGTGTTGTGGCTCAAGTGGTAGAGGGTTAGACTTGAACAAAAAGAAGTTCATGGACAGTGCCCAGGTTCTGAGTTCAAGCCCTAGGACTGGCCAAAAAAAAAAAAAGAAAAGGCAACTATTAGCTTTTATTATTAGTGTTTATGACTCATTCTGCCTGGCAGATTGGTTAGCTTTAGATGGCCAGTGTTTTACTTAGATGAGGAGGAAGGAAGATGAAATGTTCTCTTTAGCATCTGGAGTCACTCTTCTTTTCCTAGGTCCTGCATTTCTCCCCTAAGTATCCATTTTGATCGGGCAAAGAAAGAATGGATGATCATGTTAGATGAATGGCCAAGTGTGAGAGATAGAAAGGATGCACTCTATAGTTCACATTCTCTCCAGCACACAACAGAAATACGGTTCCTTTCGATCATAAAAACCTAAGGAAAAAGGTACTTACCTCCTTCGAAATGAACGAGACATTGGAAATTAATGAGATCTCTGAACTAGACTCTCCTGGGCAAAATCACTAGCATAGACACCAACTCTCAGACCTTGTGGGAAAATGGCTCAGCCAATGGCAGAATTTGGGTTGACTCCATGCTGGGATGGGAATGTCCCCAAACGCTACAGGCCTGTTCTTGGGAGGCCGGCATGCCACGGTCCCCTTCCATGCACTGAGGGTGGCCTTATATCAAGTTTTATTGGCAGTCGGCTCACTTGTTTGCTTAGTTAGCACCGAGGGCTGATTTCTAGGTTACAATCGCAAGGTTCAGTGGTTTGGATGGAGATGAATGGCCTATAAGGCCTGAAGCATTTATTGGCTGAGCAACATCCCAGATCCCCGCTGTTCTCCAGCTCTCTTGCTAGGTCACTTTCTCTGAAGCCTTCCTGGTCCACAGCCCTGTACTGAACTGAACCATCTGAACCATCACCGTGCAACAGGCCTTGTAAGCTAGACCCATCCCAGATCCTTGTTAACTGGTTTGACTGGTGTGCGGGTCTGTCCAGCTTGTTGAACTCTGAGCTCTTGGAGCCCAGGGGCCATGTTGGGTGTCTTTTGCCTTTGTACCCAGTTGAGCAATGAATCAGGACACACAATACCTTCTCGAAGGAAGTCAGCCCTGTCCTGCTGGTGTCTGAGGCGTGGGAGCTCTTGTCTGTGGCTGAGGCATCACAGATTCTTGAGGGACAAGATCATCTTTGTCTCTCTGAATTTTCTGATGTCGCCAGTGTGGTGATCGAGCAACTCTGGGTGGCTGAGGGGCCTTACAAAGTCTAAGGAGGGGTGTGTGTGTGTGTCAGTGTGGGTCAGTGCAAGAGACCTGCCAGTGAGTCTTCTGATTGGCTCCTGGGCAGCCCATGGGCTGTCTTTCAGGGCCAGGTGCTCCTAGGAAACCAGGTCATTGAGCAGGGAGGTGGGTGGAGCTTCGTGTCATGGAGCCCGGGTAGGGTGTGGTGAATGAGGAATGCAGGATAGAAGGGGGGAGGAAGGGGAGGGGAGGAAGCTGCATTTGGATTCCAAATAATTTCTAGAGCCATCTTAGTTTTGCCTCTTTGGGGAAACTCGGTGCCTCCTGGGTGTGTGACTGGGACTCTAACCTAAAGCTGAAAGAGAAATAGATCATGGTTGAGAAATAATCAAGTATGCCTGAGTTCTGGCCAGATAGCTGGCTCTCCCAAGCCATTTAAACCATCGGGTAAGAACAGCAAAAGGTAGCAAGTACTCTTTGTATTTTGGACTAAGAGACCGCACGCCTCGGTTTCTCTGTTCATCTAAACCAACCCAACCACCATGAGCCACAGAACACAGTCTGACTCCAACCAATAGAAACACAGAGTTTCCTTTTGCCTTGGTCTTCTGCCATGTTCATTTCTACACTGGATGTGTATTGCTTCATATTGCTGAGTAGTGTTTTTAGAACGACATGGAGCTTAGGAGAAAAAAAATAGCACAGGAGTTGGCAGGTCTGGCTAGAAGTACACTTCTGCCTGCTCCGGAGACATTAAGTAATTCTGCCAAACAATTCCTTAGAGGCCCTGGGCTTCTCAAGTATGTTTCTGGTTAAGTGCTAATAACTGATTCGTAGGGGGGGGGGCTGGTGAGCCTGAAGGGATCCACCCTCCTTTCTGAGGTGTGTCCACAGGGAATGTGGGCGTCTGAGGACCTTCCTAGTTAGGAGGAGGACAATAAGGAGACAGGTCTTCCGCTTAAGCTGAAGGAAGAAAACATTGATTTCATATGGAAGTAAAATTGGTTTAAAAAAAAAACCCAAACAACATCCAAACCCCTCTTGGTCTGTATATAGGAACAAGACCTTTACACCTCTTGTTGGGCATGTCCAACTTGGAAGGGGAACTCCATTTTCTAGGTTTACCCCTGGCCCTTCCTGCTTTGCTTTGTGTAAGTCCAAGGCTGAGCTTACACCTTTTTACTCAAGAAACAAACCAAACCCTACTCCAAAGCACACCGAGAGCCCAGGGGTTAGATCTAGCGCTGGATGTACAATGTTCTTTGTAGCCCAAAGGCAAAAGGAGAACTAGACTGAATTCACTGTTCCGTAATACCTAAGAGAAATTAAAAACCTCCAAGAGGTTGTAGGGCGTCTGGAGCCATACTGCCCCAGGGGGACTTTAACTGGGCAGTCCGTCCATCAGCTCCCAGCGAGCCTGTATCCTGGATTTGGTTTTCCTTTCTCCACCTTCTAACATCTTTTCTTTTTTTTTTTTTCATTCAGCCTAAAAAAGAAGGGGGGGGGAATCCAAGATACAAAGAGTTTAAAAATTCTGTTGTCCTTCTTTCTCTTTTTCTTCAGAGCAAATAGTCCCATGAAACAAACACTAGGGTAGCTAGGGCTTTTGATACGTCGTTTACCGATTCTGCAGAACATTCTAGAAGAACACAGTGACCTACGGAACAGTGCATCGACAAAAACAAAAGGAAAACAAAACCTGTACGGGAAGGGGGTCCACACCTGCAGAGCATCGGAGCATCGGAACCTGATGATGTGGCTGGTGCGCCGCGTTTGCCCTGGACTAGCTATGGGGACCGCACCCTCTTTCGGTTGGCCTTTCTCGATGCTTTCTTTAGTACTGTCCCCCAGAAATGCGGTTACCCCTCCACGCGAAACCACATCTAAACGCAGCTCCTTTTCCCCAGAATGTGCACGGAAAGGCCTAAAAGGGCTGCGTGGCCGAGATCACACAATCATGGCCGGGGGACCAGAGGCCGACTTGCAATTCATCGTTCTGGCCCATCTTGTCTCTTCTCTTAAAGGCAGGCTGCATAGAAACTCTTTTTATTTCCTTTTGGGAAGCATTTTTCTCCCCCCTCTTCTCCTGGTCACACATGATCTACACTTGTTTTGCGGAGTATTCAAATGAGGATAATAATGTGAAAAATGGCAATCGATGAATTGCATCCCTGGAATCACATGATCATTTTTTTGGTGGTTTTTTTGTTGTTGTTGTTGCTGTTTTGTCTTAAAGGAGGAACGTAAAAGCAACCAGCATAAGGAATCCTGCAGGGTGTGGAGCTGGTGGTGGAAGGGTTAACAGAGACAGCAGTAGTTAAAAATAGGATTAGAAGATTATTCACACAACAGTTTGCAATTCGTACGCATTGGATTGGTTTTCTCCCTCTCTCTCTTTTTCTTTTTTTGGAAAAAATGGAAAAATGTTTGGCAAATGTAAGCAAATGAGTTGGGCTATGTTGGGGCTCACCGGCTCTGAGGGGGTCAGTCATAGCCAGGTGAGACCAGCCGCTTCCTGAGTCACGCTGGGGGAGGTTGGAAGGGGAGGTGGCGCCCAGCGGAAGTGCTGGCCTCCACCCTCCAGCCTCCCTGGGGGTGGGGGTGGGGGAGCAGCCCTCCACCTTGAACATGAACATGGAGCTGGTAAGAGAGGCCGACCACAAGACCCACGGTTGGCATGGCCGAGAGAACTCTGGGTCCTTGAATGCCCCAGGCAGACTGGGCAGGGAGGAACCCCACTACCCAGCGCCCCATATTGCAAGAGTAAGGAGGAGCGGAGCCTTGACACCTCTGGTTCTACAAACCCCGCTGCCCTGTGGAGGGAGAGGCCGGCGGGAAGGTGTGCCACAGGAGTTCCCGCCGGCCACGCTCTCAGTTTGAACGTGTGTGTGTGTGTGTGTGTGTCCACAAGTTCCAGACAGAACATCACTGTTCCCTGATTTTGGCAGTGTGAGTGGCCCGCAGTTGTCCCCATCCTGACCATTTGGGGGGGGCAGACTTGGGGACTCAGCGGGGGTGAGGATCCACTGTGATCATCCCTTTCTCTTGCTTTTTTTTTTTTTCCTGAACCCTGTCTAATCTTGAGAAGGACTAGGCTGGTTGTGTGTGTGTGTGTGTGTTTGTGTGTGTGTGTGTGCCGTGTGACTTCGTCTCTGTGTGTATTGAATTTATTTTTTTTTGTACACTTTTTTTTTCTCTTTTTTTAAGAAAAAAAAGGACCCTTGGATTTCCTAGTACAGCGCTCACCCCTCCCGGAGTCACTATAAAACAGATTCCATGTTCTCGCACCATTCATGGTCTTCCAGGTTGTAGATAAACTTTGTCCTATGTGCCGGGTGCACCGGCCCAGCGTCCCTCCCCAGGTTGTCTAGGGTCAGGGTAGAGGCAAAGAACTCACTGGTGCTCAGCCCGCCCTCGTGGTTGAGGATGTAGCGTTTATAGTTTCTCCTCAGGCACTGCCAGGAGGTGGTGTAGAGGATGAAGGCGAAGGACTTGAGCGCGATGGCGATGCTCACGTACAGGTATCTGTAGACCACGTTGTCGTAGAGGACGCAGGCCCCTTGCTCCCCACAGAACGTGCTCCAGAAAAGGCAGGTAGAGTCGATGCCAGCCCCGAAGATCAGCGGTGGGGGGATGAAGCCTGCAAAAGGGAAAAGAAGATTCTGGGTTCTGGCTCAGGCGGCGGGTGGCGGGCCGAGCTGTGATAGAGGACCCCCAGGGGGAGTGTGTAGAGCCAGCCCCCGGCGGCTCTGTAGCTCTGGGGTTCAAACACACACCAAGAGTTTGAATCCCTGCTCTGCCCCTTACTACCCAGACTAGTTGTTATCTGTGCCTGGCTTATGCCAATTCATCTTTATGGAGATCACATCCGGGGTAAGCATGTGTGCCCCATGCCTGGCACACAGAAAACACCAGAGAGGGGGCAGCTGGCATCTCGGACCACAGAGTCTGCGAAGGAAAGTCCTTCCCGTAGGATCAGCTTCTCTCAGGTGTGGGACAAGAGACTGCTTCTTCCATAGGCTTCCAGGCTACGTATGGAGGAACTAGGAACCAGAAGTTGAATGTGAATACGTTCCATCACCGTGTATATAGTATATGAATATATACATATGCAGGTTAGTGGTTGAATGGCATCTCATTTACATTTACCTATATAATCTGCATGATATGCAAATGTATGCAAATGACACAACCACACACAACAATATGAATATGCACACGAGTCATATGTAAATGTCCATGCATTTGCATGATATGCAAATGTAAACTAGAAATGCTATAGAATATATAAATTATACAAACATAAATGACATATAAATTATATAAATACAAATGCTATGTATAAATCATATAAATATAGAAGATATGTAATATAAATTATATAAACATAAATGCTATAGAAATGATATAAATGTATATGATATATATCACTTATATACATGTAAATGACATGTATGTTTGCATAACTTACGTAGCACATATACTATGTAAGTTGAGTACACACACGACCTTTGTGCATTATGGTAAGGGGTCACATGGCCTGAGTTCAAGCCTTGGTTCTGTGTCTAGCTGGTTTAGTGTACACACAGGCAAGTGCTCCTGATCTTAATTTCTATCCTTTACCTTCTCCTTGAACAAGTAGCTGTGATAACATGCCCGTATCATAACGTTAAATAGCAGGCAGGATGTATTTGCTTATCATTAGGATGGTAACACCGAGGCTTGGCTGGGTGAGAAGGATTTTAATACAGTGTAAGTACTCTCACTTAAAAGAAGTGCGGGACAGGCGCGCGCCTACTGCCCACTTCCCCTTGAAAAGGGCACTGGTGAGAATATGTTCCATGTCGAGCTGGGAACCACTTTTTAAAGCCTTGGTGGTAGCCGGGTGCTGGTGGCTCAGCCTGTCAGAGCCTGAGACCTGACGATGGTGGTTGGAAGCTAGCCCAGGCAGGCAGATCCCAGACAATCTCATCTGCAACTAATCAACAAAAATCTGGAACTGAAGGTGGCTTGAGCACCAGTGTGAATTGTGAACAACAGCAGCAAAAACAAACGAAAAACCCAGCAAGGAGCTCAAGACCCTGAGTTCACGTTCCAGGACTGGAAGAAAGACAACAGCAAAATTCCCAGATGATTTTGGATGGTGTGGGGGAGAAAGGGAGGAACCACGAATACAGATATGTTCCAGAAAACAAGAAACCAAAACCTAGCACCCAAGGGGACCAGAGCATGGGGCCAGCCGCCCTCAGTGCAGAGAGCCTGGATGGGGGGGGGCATTGTAGGAACCAAATGGGATGACCTTGAACGACCTTGGATGCCAGGCTGGTACTCTGGGTGTGGCATGCTCTCTCCACGGTCCGAGCTTTGCTTTATTTATTCCTGTGCAGGTCTTGGGGCTTGAGCTTGGGGCCTGGGTGCTATCTCTGAGCTTTTTTTTTTTTTCTTTTTTCAATTTTGGTGCTCTACCACTTGAGCCACAGCTCCGCTTCCAGTTTTCTGGTGGTTCATTGGAGTTAAGAGTCTCATGGACTTTCCTGCCTGGGCTGGCTTTGAACCACAAGCCTCAGATCTTAGCCTGAGTAGCTAGGATGACAGGTGTGAGCCACAGGCGCTTGGCTCTAAGAACATGAAGGATATAGTGAGCGTGTGGATGAGATGCACCCTCAGCCCACAAGGATACATCTATCCACAAAACCACCCATGTTTGGGGGACCACAGACCTCTGAAATCCACTCATGGTGACCAGAAGAGGCAGAGTAAGACATTAGAGGTACACCACACTCTCTCTTGGCAGTCAGGAAGGGAAGGGGGAGGAGAAGGAGAAGGGGGAGGGGGAGAGAAAGGGAGGCCGCACTTCCTCGTCTCCTGATGCCTAGAACAGGCTCTGGGCTCTGTTCTCATCCCAGTGCTCATGAGCTTGATAGAGCTCCAAGCATTTAGAACTTTCTGGTTCTGCCCCCCTCCCCTGCCTCCCCCTAGATTCCTCCCAGTGCACAACCTAATCACTCAACGTCCCAAGCACTGTGACTTAAGAAACTCTAAGCGCAACGTCACTGCGCCTCTTTTCTGTGTGGGCCAGGGGACTTGCGGAATGGAACCTTCCAGGCTGCCCAGATGCTTGGGCACCTCACCCCTCCCTCCCACATCCACCACAGCCACAGCCACCGAGCTACCTTCCTGGCATCCAGTGATCGGCAGATAGAAAGGCCAGGACAGAGAGGACACACACCATATGGGAATCAAGTTCTGCCGCTCTGCCGCGGGAGGAACAGAGAGGTGTGCTATGTATGCCCTGAGTTTGGTGAATCGTGTTGTATTTTAAGCACAGAGGGCCTTTGGGATGTAGGAGAGCCACTTGTTCAAGCCAAGATAGCCCCTCTAAAGTACCCATGTATAGCTCTTTCACATAGCTGTGCCTGAGGGTTTTTATAGTCTGTGTTGTTGACAGCAGGGCATGCTTCTGTGTGAGAGAGCCCCGCTTCATTTAGTCTCTTGTCAAGTTCTACTCTCCAAAGCTTGTGAGGAGCTAGAAAAAGCCTTCAAGTGGCTAGAAATTAGGAAGCAAAGTGTCTTAGGCTGTTGTCAGATTTTGTTTTTAGTATTTGTGGTGGAGATGAGCTTGTAACGTTAATGAGTTCAAAACTGTAGGGAAAATTCCTTGGTCGTTCAATCCCTCAGTTTCTTCTTCTTTCAAAGACTAGAGCCAGGCACTGGTAGCTCACACCTGTAATCCTAGCTACTCAGGGGGTTGACATCTGAGGACTGTGGTTCAAAGCCAGCCTGGGTAGAAAAGTCTGAGACTCTTTTATTTTTTTTGCGGGGGGGGGGGGTCCGGTCCTGGGGCCTGAACTCTGGGCCTGGTCGCTGTCCCTCAGCTCTTCAGCTCAAGGCTAGCACTCTACCACTTGAGCCATAGCGCCACTTCCGGCTTTTTTCTTTTTGCTTATGTGGTGCTGAGGAATTGAACCCAGGGCCTAGTGCATGCAAGGCAAGCACTCTACCACTGAGCTACCTTCCCAACCCATAAGTCAGAGACTCTTATCTCCAGTAAACTACAAAAAAAACAAACAAAAAATCCACACCCAAACAAAAAAAACAACAAACCTCCCAAACAGCCAGAGGTGGAACTGTGCTTCAAGTGGTAGAGTGCTAGCCTTGAGTAAAAGAAGCTCAGGGATGGTGCTCAGGCCCTGAGTTCAAGCCCCAGTACTGGCACATACACACAGACACACACACTGAAGCTAGAGCACCTATTTGGTCAAGGGGCATTAAATACTACAAATGAGGTATCTGTATTTATCCTGAAGAGACTGTCACAATGTTCATGTTCTATCACTGTGTGCTCAGGGTTAGGTTGAATACCTTAACTATAGAACCTTTGTTGAGATTGCTGATTAAGGGGAAGTATTGACTTTCTTTTCTGCCACACCCATCTTTTCCTCTTCATCAACTTACAATTGTTTCCTCCAGGGGGAAATGGCGTTAGCTACCAGACTTTACCTTCTAGGTGTGGAAAGGATATGAAAGATGACAATCTCACCAGATTGTCATGACGACAGTGAGGAAGTCTGCCTCTCTCAGACTCATCCAGTCAGTACGTGTCTCATTCATTTATCACTCACCACCAACAAAAGCCCAAGTCATCACCATCTAGAAACTGGTCCCCCAGACCAACGGGAAATTTCTAGACAATGATAGTTTGCCTAGTTCATTGATGGCCCCTCACCCCCACAGGGTCATGACCCTACATCTATTATAAATCCTTTTCATGACACCGTAACTGTCTTTATTTACATATATAGAAATGGAGCGGCTGCTTTTGGTCCTAAAGTTTGAGAGTTCAGAAACTCAAAGCCAACAGTTCCCTTACCTTCTAATTCAATGTAATAATTTTTTTCCCCACCAAACTCTTATCAGGGATTTCCAGGGTGACAGAGGTGGTTTTTTTTTATAATTTTATTAACCTTTCTGTTAAGCTTGTACAAGCTTGGGTTCGGAGCATGAACACACAGACACACACACACAGAGGGAGTTCTCATTTCTACAAAAGATAGAGCCCTCCCTTCTACATGGTGCTTATTGCTCAGAGAAGGCTGGGAACCTTATAGATTGAAGTAAGTGTGTGTATGTGTGTGTGTGTGTGTGTGTACAAGTTCTCTCGGCATCTAGCAGAATGCCCTGAGCGGTATTGGCAGATACTTGTCAGCATGGAGAGACACTGAGTTCTCAGTTGTCCTTGTCACCTTACTGACAGCTAGGGAGCTCAGATCTCTCCCGATGCATCAGCTGAAGGAAGACACTAGCGACGGCGGAGTTGCATTCTGGGCTCCAACTTTGCCACTTTGAGAAAGGAGGGAAAATTCATAATTTTACAGAACCTCAGTCTCATGGGTTACCAATAATCACCAAAAATAATCATGGAGCAGCAAAGTCCCCCTTACTTGAGGAAGAAGGACCAAATACCAAGAGCAAGTAGGTAGGAGGAGGAAATAAGGCCAGAGCCATGCTGGCTTGTGATGCTCCCCCAGGGGAAATTCAAACAAGAAACCAGGAAGGAACAGCCAATCCGCACAGCCCATGGAAAGGCAAATAGCCAATCAGCACAATCCCCAGTAACTCCTAAGGACCCTAACCCTCTACCAGGGCTGCCTTTCTCAGTTGCCCGCTGCTTCATCTAGCAGCTTGCTAAGATGCCTTTGCTTTTCCTCCTCGACCCACCGCTCTGAAACCCGTGGCAGTGGTCATAAGGATGCTTTCTTGTGGTCTTGCTGTTTCTGTTGGGATTAAACGACATGCCCTTGGAGGGGTGCCACCAACGCATCTGGGTTTTCTTCCTAAATCCCTCTGGCTAAATGAAAACGTGTCCTTTCTGGAAATCCCTGCCTCTCTACGTGGCCCAAGTCTGCACAGAGGCCATATCCTAAAAGCAAGTCATTTTGGGGGATCATTGGGCCCTGCAGAAGCAAAGCCACATGGGTAGGGTGTGTCCTCCTTCTTTTAGGCTCTTCGGTACCTAAGGAGGGATGGGGTCGTATTTCCTTAGAACCTGGCTGTCTGAATGTTCTTCCTGACTTCGGCAAGCATCGTCAGTTCATCCCTGGGTGTCTCCCTGGCTGAGCGTAGGGGTGAAGCTAGCGATAATGGAGCCCCCTGTATTGGTTGAGTCTAGGTGTAGGCTCAGTGCTCTGTGCCACTCTGGGGAATATTAAAAGGATTCTCTTACTGCACCACTGTTTAAGACAATTGTTGCTGTTTTTCCTGAAATCTATTAACAGAGATGAAAACCTCAGGGCCTGGTATGTGTATAATCTTGGCTATTTCATTCACAAGCATGGTTGGGGAAAAAAAAAAAGCAGAGTCTATTTCTATTCTTTGGTCTAAATTTAAAAAGTGAATGGAAAGCCTTTATTTAAAAAAGAAAAGTCAACCCACATTCCTTTATGAGACCAAATAGGAGCTGAACATATCTTTTCCATTTCCATTTAAAAAGATGACCTCAGTTACCTGCTAAGACTTGCATTTAGCCAGGTGGAGGACAGGGAGGATTCCAGCGGCCTCAGTTCCAGGGAAGCATGGTGAGCAGGGGTATTCTCCTGCTGGGAGCCCCAAATGAGTCTCTGCTTCAGCAAGGCCAGGAAAGAGTCTGGGCCACGGAGGTGTCTCCCACGGACGGAAAGTCTAACGAGTTCTCCTGTAGCTCCTCCTTTCTCATTCTACTCCTGAGCCCCTTATTAAAGTGAGACAGGCCTCAGAGCTAAAATAACCAGCGAAAGATGACCCTACTACATGGTAATGGCGCAGATGTGCGGCACTCCCAAGGAGTGACGTCCCGTGTGTGTGTGTGTGTGTGTGTGTGTGTGCGTGCGCGTGTGTGTGCATATGTGTGTGCTGGTCCCCTGAGCTTTCCTGCTCAAGGCTAGCTCTCTACCACTTGAGCCACAGCTCCACTTCTGGCTTATTTTTTTTTCCTTTTTCTTTTTGGTGGTTCATTGGAGATAAGAGTCTCACGGACTTTCCTGCCCGGGCTGGCATGGAACTGTGATCCTCAGATCTCAGCCTCCTGAGCAGCTAGGATGACAGGCGTGAGCCACCGGGTGCCTGTGTGGAGGCTTGCTGGGGGCCCCAAACAAGCCATAGCTTCTGCTCCCCTCCCCTCCACCCCTGCAGGCCTTTCTCCTTGTAAGTCCCTCCTCCTGTCTGGCTCATAGCTCTTCCTCATTCTCTAGGTCTTAGGTCAGACATTGTTATACTCGGTCCAAGCTGGCTGCCTGTGTGCCCCCCCCCCCCACCTCGGCTCCTATCCAGTAAGCAGATTCCGTGACAGTCTCGTCATTCCCCATTGGCCACGCAGGGAGCAGCATGGAGAGCGTGGGATCTGATTTATCCCTGGCCCTTCATTAGTGGGAAGGCCGTTCATCTCCTTGGGTGCTGTATGAAGCAGAATGAGGCCAGGTGCCAAGACTGCCCGGCTGGGCAGCTTTTCATGGAAAGGTGAAGCGGTGTCGTCCCCCTCTGGAGGAGGGTTCTTCCAAATGGATGGATCTGTGACCCGTAAGGGGTCATGAAATCCACTGAGGGGGGTCACGGCTGCTGTGGAACCCCGTGGCCTAGACCGGCAGCTCGAAGGGCGCGCCCTGCCTATCAGAGGTCTTCCCTCACGCGAGGCTTTGCTTCCGTTACCGCGTGCGTGTATATACAGATGTGTCCCGGGCCACAGTGCACAGCTCACCTCTCCATCTGCGTTATAGACCCAGAAGGGGAGAGACACTGCTCCAGCAAATGCCTGTTGGATTTTCCTGGAGCCGACAGGACGATCCAATGCGGCCTTGGGACACATCCCTCTGAATCTTCACTGAGTTCAGAGATAGCTTGCATTTTTTTTTCATTGCATGCTATTAAAAATGGCACTGTTTGAATTCAGGCCCTTTAGGCAGGTGCTCTAGTGTCTGAGACATGCCCCTAGCCACCCCCACACCCCTTTTTTTCCCCTTTAGTTTTCATATAGGTCCCAGGACTGGCCTTGGATGGTGATTCTACATTTATGTAACTAGAATCACAGGTGTGCCCTACCATGCCCAGTTTGTTTGTTGAGATGGGGGGTGGCGGGTGGGGTGGTCTGAGTTTAAACTCCAATACTGTTACAAGGCAACCAGGATGACAGCTCCCCTAGTATTCAAAATTAGAACAAAGGTCATCTCAACCTAGGCCTTTTCAATGCAAGTTCAGAAAGCAGCACTGTGGCCTAATAAGGGGGGGGCGGGGGGCACATGTGACTCGCGGAGCCCCACGCCCGGATGGCCTGTCTGCCCCCGGCTGCAAACGCATGGTAAATGCATGAAATCGCGTTGGAATAAGCCACAGGACGCCACAGTGGTGTTCTGAGAGCTAGCCTGCCGCACGCAGCAGCGTGAGTAAAGCGTGGTGCGCTTCCTGAGGGCCGAGTTACAGCGCTGGCGCGTTCTCCCTTTGGTACCAAAAGGAGGGATGCAAATTCAGGTTGGCCCAAAGACAAGAGGTAGAGCACTAGCGAATGTTGTGGAAGTCAAGGAATGCCACAGTGTAAACTGAGAACAAATCTGCAGACTTACGGTTTCCCTCGCTTACCAATATTAACCATCAGAGAGACAGAGAGGGAGGGAGGGAGAGGGAGGGAGGGAGGGAGGGAGGGAGGGAATACTCTCCAAGCCTAGTACTCACCTCATACAATGTCTCCAAGTCATTATGGAAGGAATAAAGACACAATACATACAAGATGTATAATACGTACCCACAATACGTACAATGCATACAATACGTACCCAACAAACGGAGGAGGAGAAACAGAACTCCCAGGGCGTAAGACTTGAGCTCGGGGCTGACTGTCCTACGTGAAAGACATGAAGGGGAGGAGGGGGCAGGAGAAGAAAATCGTTATCATTTACACCAACAGCCCCAGAGTCATTTGCCGCTCTACCTCTGAGCTCTCCTTTAGGGAACAACCAATCCTAGCACTTTACTTCCCTGCCTAAATCCTCCAACAGAACAAACACACTGTTAACTGTGATGCCAAGATAAGGTGAGGAACTTAATCATGCTTGGAATAGCCAGAGCTGTCTGACCTTGTCACTCGGTCATGATGTGGACATTTCCAGGTCATGGTTTGGTTGTGGCGAGGCCCTGTCTCAAGGGGGCAGGGCTCTGGTCTGCGCAGACTCTTAAAGTCGTTCCTCGGTGACCCGGAAGGAAAGGCCGGGTTTGCACATCAGGCCCGGGCACACACCTTCTGTTATGCTTAGGCCGTTCTGTGAACTCCATCAGACTTTGCCATGTGTTGATGATGTCCCACTTGGACCTCAGGGGCCGTGGCTCACATCCCAGGGCCTCTGGCTGTGGTACATGCTGCCCCACGGACATAGTTCTTCAACTGGAACCCAGTCAGCTCCCTCGGTCTCGGTTTACCCCGGACAGACCCTCAGGATGAGCCTATCACACATTTTCTAGAACGTTCTCATTGCATTGTTTTGAGGGAAAGCGCGCCAGGAGGGGCGGGATTGGAAAATAACTCAATGCTCAAGGCTAGCGCTCGACCCCTTGAGCCGCAGCTTCCCTTCTGATTTTCTGGTGGTTGGTTGGAGATCAGAGTCTCATAGACTTTCTGGCCTGGGCTGGCTTTGAACAGCAATCCTCAGATCTCAGCCTCCTGAGTAGCTAGGATGACAGGCGTGAGCCACTGGTGCCTGACTACCATCTCTTTTAGTGACTCTTACAGTGTAATGAGTATACCTGGTGCTTGCCTGCTCCCCTGGAGGTGTAAGGATTAATGTAGGTTGCTGGTGGCGGTGACCTGACCCCTAGCTGTGTGTGTGGCTCACAGTATGTTTTGAATGAATGCACAGGCAGGTGGATGGCTGGGCCGAAGCCTCCTGCTGACCCAGGGAGGCCCCACTGACAGTTCGAGCAGGGGTGTTTCTGGTCGGCCTGGGTTGGAATTTTCTAGATTTACTTTCCCAACTTGCGAAGCAGAAAATGGCAGATTTGCGACTGTGCCCTTTAAGAGTTCTGCACAATCACAAGGCCTGGCTCAGGGCCCCTCAGTACTTCTGGTATTTAGTACTTCCTGTACCCTGGTACTTCTGGTATTTAGTACTTCCTGTACACCTGTACTTCCAGTAATGGCTCTGCCATTCCTACCAAACACTGAGCAGGTAGGAAGAGAGGAGCTGACACTGAGCAGCTGGAGATACACAGGGACAGACAAGGACAAGGACAGGGAACGGCAGAATTTGGGGGGGGGGTTGGGCTAGCTCTAATGACCTGTTGCTACCGGATACTGGCCAGCTATGAGCCCTGTGGTGCATTAACCCTCAAACCTTGCTAGAGTTTGTCCCTGGGGGGGGGTCTGACGGGGTCACAGACCTAAGCAGGAGGCAGGCAGGGCCCGTCATGGCACCCCAAGAACAGATTTCAAACCAAATCTGGTCGGGGGTGGGGTGGGCGTGTCTTGGTTGATCCAATGCCGTGTGCATTGACTTCTTGTCCCTCCCGAAAGGAAGATCAAGGCGGAATCCTCTCCAAAGTCACCTCCGGAGGCCTCGGTCTCCTCCCTGCCTGCCCACTGTCTCGTGAGATTCCATCGCGCCTGCCGTGTGGTTCCCGGGGTGTGTGTGTCTGGGGAGGGGTACATGCCCGCTCCTTACCGGATGAGGATGATGACGGAGGGCGTCTGGGCCATGGCGCCGATCATACTGCAGATACACATCACGCACAGGAAGGTGAGGAAGGCCTCCTGGCACCCGGGGCTGGGGCACTTCCCTGGGACCACAGTGGCGTTCTCGGAGGGGACGGTGGTGAGGCACGCACAGCCTGTGAGGTTCTGGAAGGCAAATGGCCTTTTAACATGGAGTGTGTGTGTGTGTGTGTGTGTGTGTGTGTGTGAGTGTGTGTTCGTTCCTCTACTCAGCATCTCACTAAAGCTGTCCTAACCTAATGATGCATCTGATGGCATTCCATTAATCAGGCCTTGAAAAAACAAAACAAAACAAGTTTAAGCCTGCTGCAACCAGCAGAGAGCTGGGTTTCCTGTCTCCTGGGTGTTTCCATTCTCCGGAATCCCTCCAGAAACCTGGGCTCCCCCCCCCCGCCCCGCCCCGCCCAATGAGAGAGGGAGTCGCGCTTCCACAATATGATAAAAACATTGCCAAATGCACATTGTAATTACTTGCCAATTTGTCTTCTCTTTATGCAGTTCTAATTACGCTGAAGTGTATTAAGAGAAGGAAATGAGGGAATCCACATTGGGTTTCTGGGTCCGTGCCAGGCTGCATGCATGCATGGTGTCACAGGTAAAATCCTGGTGTTGGGCGGGGGGGGGGGGGGGGGTGCAGAGGGACAGTGTCCCAGCACGTAGGAGATTTCCAGAGATTTCCAGAGCTTAGAGCAAGCTCACGAGGAGCACAGCGAAAGCCTGGGCTACTCTTATTAATAGATGATCAGAAGAGGAGAGAAAAGCCGCTGGCTTGCATTTGATCTTCTGAGGGGTTCTGGCCCGGCTGTCTCCCCCCCTCCCCCCGCCCCCGTTCCTAAGCGCCAACCTGGCTCACTTGCTGGCTTGCTCTAGAGGGATATTCTGACAGCACAGGCAAGCGGAGAGAGCTGGAAGGGGCGGTGCCCAGTGCCAAGCCAATTACAGTTCAATCATAACAGTGCAGAGACCTTTAACGAATGGAAAGTAAAAGCGACACCGGGAAGGATGTGTGGCTGTCCTTGTGCAGCCTCATCGGGCTGTGGGGGCCTGCCCAGGTAGAGTCTCCAGAGGGTTTTTCTGCTTCTCCTCTTCTCCCTCTCTCCCTCCCTCCCTCCTTTTTCCATAGAACAGGTGAAGGGATCTTGAAGTGGATCAAGGATCTTACTAGAAAGACTGAAACTGTTGAATTTATGACAGGAGAAAGAACAGGGAAAACCCCAGAACAAAATCAGCCCCCCCGGGGACAGCCACTTCCCTAATGGACCTCGGCAAATGGGAGCCAGGATTGACAAGTGGGATCGCGTTAAGCTAAACTGCACAGGTCAAGTGAAGCAAACGGTGTCAACGCCCAAAGGGCAGCCTATAGGATGGGAGGAAATCGCTGCCAGCTATACATTTTGACCAGAGACTAATAACCAAGATATACAGGCGCTCAGAGAGAGAGAGAGAAAGAGAGAGGGAGGCCCTATAAACTCTCAAAGAATCAACAGCCCAACTAAGAAATGGCCAAATGAGCCAAACCCAAACTTTTTGAAAGAAAAGGCACTGAGAAATGCACATGGAATCATCTCACCCAGATCTTCGCCTGCCTTGCAGAGGAGGGGGAATACGCGATAAAATGCTCCCGGGACCGCAGTTCTTGTTAACCACACAGCAGACATGACACGCATCTCCTCATGACAAACCACCATCAGACCCCAAACGTTGGCCCCGGTGGGTCTGAGGAACTCTGGGTGGGCACTGCTGGGCCACTTGAAAAGCTTTAAGAAAGCACAGACGTGCTGGGCGCCGGTGGCTCAGGCCTGTCATCCTAGCTGCTCAGGAGGCTGAGATCTGAGGACTGAGGTTCCCGAGAAGGGGAGTCCTCTTGAGACTTATCGCCGATGAACCACCAGAAAACCGGAAGTGGCGCTGTGGCTCAAAGTGGTGGAGTGCTCACCTTGAGCAGAAGAGCTCTGGGAGAGGCCCAGGCCATGAGTTCAAGCCCCGTGACTGACCAAAACAAAACCCCCAAAACAAAAAGCACAGATGCCTGGGTGTTTCAGCAACGCAAGGATTTCAGAATCTCTGAATGGGGCTCAGCACCCGCCTTGGTTAAAGGCTGCCACAGGACTGTGACATGCAGATGGATGAATGGAGACTTGAACGTGCATCATGAGACCACAAGACTGCTGTCCAGTGCCCAGAACCCACCCAGAGCTTGGCCAAGACAGGGTCGGTTTCTGTCTGTTGCTCAGTACTCCACAGCTGCTCTGCGGGGTGGTGGAGAGACCCCCCCCCCGCCCTTTACCAGTCAATTATTCAAGACATCGGAAGGATAAAGCTCCTTGCAGCTCTCTGCGGAAAGGGAGAGAAACAGAAACAACCCAGACAATAGATAGGAAAGCTGACGGAATTAACTGTCCCGCACCCCTCCTGGCCGTACGCCAGGAGAAGAACCAGAAACTGGATTTTAGGGTGGCCCAGGGTGTCTGCCTCGTGCAGGTGTGGAAGAAGAAAAGCAAAACCTAAACCCTGCGTCAGAGTGCTGGGGATGTGTGTGTGTGTGTGTGTGTGTGTGTGTGTGTGTGTGTGTGTGTGAGAGAGAGAGAGAGAGAGAGAACGTGTAAGTGAGCACTCACCCCATTCTTAAAGCCTGGTGAGAAAGTGGTACAAGTGCACAAGCCATGGGAGTAGAGGGCAGGTGTGAGCAGGTGTGGGAGCAGAGGGCGGGTGTGAGCAGGTGTGGGAGCAGGTGTGCACGGGCGTGGCAAGGTCGGCTGGGAGGACACTGGACCTGTAACCTCACCCCGGAAAAGGTGGTGAGGGAGAAGATGGCTTCTCAGCAGCAGTAAGAAGAGGCCGAGGCCCCCTAGATAAGGAAAAGCAGGTGCAAAGGCCCGGGGGGGGGGCGATGATCCAGAGTGGGGAGAGGGGAGCTTGGGTGTGGCGGGAACTTGAAGCAATTCCAGTTAGCCAGGTGATCTTTAAGAGGCAGAGGAGGGAGGGAGACGAGGCTGGGAGGAAGCCGGGGCCCAGGGGGACACAGGGATGTCCTGATGGGGACAGATGTCTCAGGACCCTGGGCTGGCCTTGCCCCTGGCCTGGGTGCCACCACTTTGTACCAGGCAGTGTGGGAAGGCGCTGCCAGTGCGTTTTATAGTTGTGCTCGTGTGAAAGGCTCTGTCTAGGCCGGCTTCGAACCCTGATCCTCCGACCTCAGCCTCCTGAGCAGCTAGGATTACAGGCGTGAGCCACCGGCGCCTGGCAGAAAAATACACGTTGGGTCTCAAGATGCCGAGTTGTAACAGAGAGGCTGATTTAGGGAACATTAAAAAAAATATTAGGATGTTAACCAAGCGGTTCTGGAAACGAATAGCCTGTGCTTTCATTTTAACCACTCTCAAGACCCCAGCCATTTTTTTTTCTTTAAAGAAATACTTATTTCTACTCCTATAAAGACACGGCTTCATCGCTGAATTTAAAAAGAATCGGTTTCTCTGTGGAATGATTTATTTCCACTACAGAAAAAAAAATGTTAATCGCTGGCCAGGAATACACGACATTAAGGGCAAAGGAGAAGCAGGATCTTTGAACATGAAAACCCGCCACCCGGTTTTCTTCTCTGTCTGGGGACGGCATGGGTGTCCGGGCTTTTCATGGTGACCGTGGCTTTCCTTCAAGAGACCCCAAGACGCAGGCAGAGCCCGGGGCCACGGGTCGGGCATCTTAGATACCATGAAGGGGGTATCTGAGAGACACCCAGAGAGAGGGGGGGCCCCACCACGGCCCAGCCAGGCACTTCACATGGGGTTTTCACACACAGAGTGTTCTGGAGGGCTGACCGACTGGAAAAGTCACACAAGGAAGGAAAAAGCCGAGAGACAGTTGAAAAGTGATGGGAAGATGGAGCAGGGTGAGAGGCATGCAGGACAGGAAGGGAGGGGCCTGTGCCCGGGCTTATGGCCTTCTAATTTTACCCTCCTTCTCCTCCTCCTCTTCCTTCTAGTCCTCCTCCTTTCCTTCCTCCTCTTATTCTTCTTCTCCTTTCCCTTGTACTCTTCCTCTTCTTATCCTCCTCCTCTTCCTTCTAGTCCTCCTCCTCTCCTTC
Source organism: Dipodomys ordii (assembly GCF_000151885.1). Lineage (NCBI taxonomy): Eukaryota > Metazoa > Chordata > Mammalia > Rodentia > Heteromyidae > Dipodomys > Dipodomys ordii. The sequence continues at coordinate 4,404,856 of NW_012267231.1, read as the reverse complement.
CTCCTTTTCTTATCCTCCTCTTCTCCTTCCTCCTCCTCTTCTAGTTCTCCTCCTCCTTTCCTTCCTCTTCCTCCTCCTCCTCCTCCCCTTCCTCCTCCTCTTCTCTTCAATGCTGGATGTAGAGTCTAGGCCCCCCCCACCCCTTTTGCTTTGATTTTGTTCTTGAGACAAGATGCCAAATCCCTGACATTGCCTGGTCTAGCCTTGAACTTGAGATCCTCCCACCTTGGCTTCCTGAGTGGCTGTGATTACAGGCGTGCGCTATGGTGTTGGGTTGCTGTCGTCCAGCCTTTCCCCCTACGCTGTTCTGCCTGTGGACTCGGAGCTCGCTGGCTCCCCGCAGCGTCTCTGGGGGCTCCACGCCCGCGTGCCTCCTTCACTTATTTAGTTTGCGTTCACTCTCACACTGCTCACGCTTCCTGGAACCTCACTTGAGCTCACTCTGTCCTCTGACCTTCTCCCGACGACCCTGCGCTAGATCAAGAGCCACGGGCAGGGTCCCGGGGCTGTGTGGCTCTGTGGGGGGGCTGCCCTCCCCTGCCCCCCCCCCTTACCGTGCTGTTGCAGCCGGCGAAGCAGGCAGACAGGTAGGTGGTGCCATCGCTCCCGCACACGGGTGTGAACGAGTCTGTCTGGCACGCACAGTGGTTATTGCAGGGTGAGTGGGGGGCCAGGGCCGAGCTGCAGGACGGGGGGACAGAATCCGTGAGCCCCGGGACTCCCCTTCCTCCTGAGCACCGAGGCCCTGCCTGTGAGCACCAGGCAGGCGGTGCTCCTGGAGCAGTGCTCCCCCACCCCGGGGTGCTCGGCCGCGCGGATACCATGTGTGCGGCCGACTCCGTGTCCCACAAGGGACACGCACGCACACACACGTGCGGGGGTGCTGGCGGTCTCCCTGTGCGTCCGGATGTGTGCGTGGCGCTGGAGAGCCAGCCGTGGAGGTGGGCAGGGGCTTGGCCGGCGCTCAGGGCCCCCCACAGGCTCTGGGTGCAGGGGAGAAGGCGCCACATCCAACCAGGGAAGGACGAGGGGCTGTGGGAGCCTCGCCCTGCCTGCTGTGGAGGCAGCTGGGAGGTCTGCCTGGGGGAGGCGCCGGCCGGGGGGTGGAGAGCCAGCCCCCCCACACAAGCTGGAGCCCCAAGACATGGCGGACCCCCGTGGATAAAGGAGAAGGGCTGAGGTGGGGAGGCACCCCTGCATGGCTCCAAGGCCCAGCCTGGTGGGGCTGTGGTCACACACAGTTTGGGGACAGCTAGCTACTCAGGAGGCTGAGATGCGGGGATCGTGGTTCAAAGCCAGCCTGGGGCAGGAACGTCCGTGAGACTCTGATCTCCAATGAACCACCAGAAAACTGGAAGTGGTGCTGTGGCTCAGGCGGCAGAGCGCTCACCTTGAGCTGAAGAGCCGAGGGACAGCGCCCAGGCCCTGAGTTCAAGTCCCACCCCATCCTCCCTCCTGGCCTCCCTCTCTGGAGGCTGGGCAGCCCGGGCAGGCAGGGACTGGGGTTCTGACGGTGGCCGGGGACTCACGTGTTTCCGTAGGGCACGGTCACCCCCGCCACGGGTCCCGTGTCGCAGCCCAGGAAGAGGAAGGAGACGTAGCAGGCGGTGGACACCAGGTTGACCAGCATGGCCATGCGGATGGCGCCCAGGGCTGACAGGCTGAGCTTCTTCACCAGGAGGCCCCCGAGGAAGATGCCCAGGCAGGCACAGGGGATGGCCGTCATCCCTGGGGGAGACAGAGACAGGTTGGTGAGGGGGGAGGGAGGGAGGATGGACCCACGAGGGATATGGCACACTTGGAGGACTCAGGGAGAGAGCCGGATGCAGAATGGCTCAGTGGTCACCACCCGGGCGCTGGTGGCTCACGCCAGTCACCCCAGCTCCTCAGGAGGCCGAGAGCTGAGCATCATGGCTGGAAGCCAACCCCGGCAAGGAAAAATCTGCAATGAACTACCAAAAAGCTGGACGTGGCGCTGTGGCTCAAGTGGTAGAGCGCTAGCCTGGAGCCAAAGAAGCTCAGGGACAGCGGCCAGGCCCCAAGACTGGCCAAAAAAAAAAAGTGACCCTGCCTTAAGTAATGATTCTTCTTTTGGGCTCTTTGGAAGTCTGTCCTCTGTCATGTCTAATCTCTCCAACTCTGAGAGCTGCCCGTCTGGAAGGCCACGGCCAACCTCCTTCTCTCTGGCTGTGTCTCTGTGCAGCCCCCGGTCTGTAATTGATTTCTGTTGTTGACATACATTCGGGTGGTTTGCAGGGTGCGGTAATTCTGTACAGAGTCGCTCGGGACATCGCTCTGTGTGTCTGCGGAAGTGCGTGCACCTAAACACTCATTTCTGTTGGCCAGATGCCCAGGAGCAGGACTGCATCACTGTGCAGACGTAGGCTTAGCTTTCCCAGGCACGGCCAAAGAACTTTCCAGCATGCAGACCCCCTTCCTCACACCTGCCGTGTGACACACACGTGGTGTGGGTCTTTCCCCCACCTGGTGACGGTCTGATCGCGTGTATTTGTGACTTAGGATGGGACACACACCTCTGTGTCTGTTCATTTACCACGCTGTGAAGTGATGGGAGGAGGGAGAGCACAGCGATCTCCCATCCCTCCTCCCAGACAGACAGACGCACTCTTGTCTGTCCAGGGCTGTCCATCTCCAGCCTTGATCCTCTCTGCACGTGGCCTTGGCTGGTACCTTTCTCTCCTCCCAGAAACTCGCACAAGTCTCCAGCACCCAGGCCACAAGCCACGCCCTCTCTCCCTCGGGCCTCTCCCCCTGGGTGCTCTCTCCAGCCTCCCCCCCACCCCCAGCCTGCCTCAGGCCCTCTCTCTGCAGACCTGGCCCTGACCGGCCATCACCTGGACCTCAGGGGCCCAGGTCTGTGTCTTCTCAGCTATTTCTGGTTTGCACCAGCTGAGATGCTGGCTGTGTAAGCCAGGGACTCACGGTGGACCAGATGCTCACCCTCCACTGCTTGCCTCGGTTCTTAGTTCTGTCCACTACTGGTCCAGATCGATACGGACCACGCCAGTGTTTGAGGAAAAGAAGAAAAAAGAGACTGCACCCCAAATGCAAGCTGACTCAGACCGCATTTCTCATCCCTCGAGGAAGCAAAACAGCTGGGTCTGTGGCTTCTCGTAAGGGCTCTGTGGCTTCTCGTGAGGGCTCGTGAGTTTTCTTAGTAGCCCAACTCCAAACAACGGGAGTCTGCTATCCTAAGGAAGACTGGTAAAGCAATGCCGGGGTGTGGGAAGAAAGCTCTACGATCCACTAGTGATGTCTGCCTCGGGCACAGGCATGCCTGCCAAGCTCAGTGTTTTGTGATTGTGTGTTTGTTTTGGTGGCACTGGGGTTTGAACTTGGGGCCTCACACTTGCTAGGCAGGTGCTCTCCTGCTTGAGACATGCCTCCAGCCCGCTTAGCTTTAGTTTATTTTTCAGATAGTTTTCTTTTTTTTTTGTTTAATTTCCTACCTATGCCTCCTGTACAGCTGGGATTACAGGCATGCCTGTTACCATCAGCTTCTTTGTTGAGATGGGAAATCCTACTTACCTTTGTGTCCACACAGGCTCTGGGCTGCCACCCTCTCTCCCTATCTCTGCCCCCTGGGCCTGTCTTCACACATCGTCCTTGTCGGGCCTGACTGGGGGACCTTCCTCGGGTTTCTGGGTTCACAGGACTCTCTCAGTTTCCCCACGCAGACTTTCTATCTGTGTCTTTCACGGAGTGCACATCTCCCCCTGACGGTCCCCGAGGGCCGGGGCTGGTGTGTGCGGCGGCTGCGAGGCCCGCGGGGCGGGCAGGGGGACACACTCACCGAGCAGCTGGTTGGCAGAGGAGGTGGTGAGGTTGAACTGCTGCTCCAGGTACTTTCCCAGGAAGGCCGCGAAGCCGGCCACCACGGCGATCTCCATGCAAGCAGCCAGGGTGATGCAGGTGAACACGGGGTTGGAGAGCAGGTGCTTTGTCACGGTGGGGATCACTGCAGGGGGAGACGGGGGTGGGGGGACGCTGGTTCGAGACCACCCCTGTCGAGTTTCCACCTCAGGGGCTCTGGCTCCAGAAGCTTCCCTGGTTGTACTTTTGGGGGTACTGGGCTGTGAACTCTGGGTCTCAGTGCTCTACCTTTCCTGGCCTTGCTGTTTTTGATGCGGAGTGGGAGGCGGGTCTTGCTTCCCGCTCTTGGACTCCGATCCTCCTATTTCCCCCCCACCCCCATTTCCCACCGTAGCTGGGATGACAGGTGGGTGCCACCATGCCCAGCCCCTTTGTCTGTTGGGTTGGAGTCTGGTGGACTTTTGTGCCAGGCCTGGTCTGGAACTACACGCACTCCACTCACAGCCTCCCACGGAGGGAGGATGGCAGGCGTGAGCCACCAGCACCCGGCCGGGGGTCCGTCGTGACCCGTCCTTGCTTATCTCTGCAAATGGCACCCGGAGGCACCTGTTCCTCAGCCCCAGAGGAGTGCCCGCGGGTCGGCCATTACTGGGAAGAATCTGGTTTCAAGTACACCAACGTCCTGTCGATCAGCTGCTTTCTATGCAAGACAGAGCGCGTGCTGCGCCTCTAGTGTGCCGCAGGGTTAGTGTTTCCCTGGAAACTTACATACCTTTAAAATGATGGCAAGGCACTTCTGAAAACCCTGTTCTCCTCCTCCAAAAAAATAAAAATAAAAAGAGCTCGGGGTTTGTTTATGTATGTTAAGGTTTCTCAAAAGGGAGCCCATGACATCAATGACACATAGTAGCAGCCTATCTAAGGGTATGTTCGCATGCATGCAGATGAATGTAGACTTATGGGAAAGGTCACAGAATTGGGGGCCAGTGGGCCACACCTGTCATCCTCACTACTCAGGAGGCTGAGGATCGTGGTTCAAAGCCAGCTCAGGCAGGAAAGCCTGTGAGACTTTTTATCTCCAATGAACCACTAGGAAACCAGAAGTGGCGCTGTGGCTCTAAAGTGGTAGAGCGCTAACCTTGAGCTGAAGAGCTCAGGGATGAGCACATCCAGGCCCTGGGTTCAAGCCTCAGGACTGAGCAAAAAAACCCCAAAACCAGTAAGCGTGGATACTTTTGATTGGCTGGCTCCATCTCTTCCAGCTGCGGTATCTCCCTGCCCTGGATCCGTCTTCATAAGTTAGTGGAGCAAAGGAAGGGGTCCTGGCCTGACAAAGGCATCTGCAGTTAATGGAACATTTTTCTACTTCAGCAAGTATCTTAATTATCCCAGAGACAATTCCACTGGTGGAGGAAGGACTCCTTGTCCAGACAGGAGTCTGCCTGCTTTGGTCTTAATAGCTAATGATGAATTTCTCCTTGAATTAGATGTGAAAACCATGAAGTTCAGGAGTCGCTGTGCGGGAGGCCGGCGGAGCGGCTGTGGAGCATCTTAGCTGCATGAACAAGTTCTTTTCGCTGTTGTTCACCGAGCCGGCTGGCTGGCGGAACCCACAGCTTCCTCTTGCGTCCTGCCCTTTTCCTCCTGCGTTCTTTCTTTCTTCCGTCTCTGGTTTTTAATGCAATGGCTCCTAGCATTTCTAGATTAGGATTCTTTCCCCCCCTGAAGAGTCTCCTGGCCCAAACCGCAGCCTTAATGAGCTCCATCCTGGGCTTCATTGTTCATTCAGATGGATTGCTACACCCACCAAGTTTGGGTTTTCTAGCATCTTCCGGAAGGATCCGGACTTGCTGGAAATGTGTGGGGCCTGCATTAGGGAGTGGCAGATTTGGGGCCATCCTGAGGACACTGGTTGTTAGAGCACCGATTTATCCATTGATAATAAACTGGTCATTCTTAGGACCCCCCCTCCCAGCCTCTCCAATCCCATTTAAAAGTGAGGAGACTTAGACCAACCAGTGTTGGTAGCTCCTGACTGTCATCCCCAAACCAGGAGGATTGCAGTTCGAGGCCAGCCGAGTCCCATCGCCCCAACTGGCAAGGCCCCATTTTGACAGAAAATGTTGGGCGTGGTGCATCGTCTACAGTAGGAGCTTTGATTTCTTTTTTGAGGCTGATAGGGAGCTATGGACTCAGGGCCTTGACATTCTCCCCCTCCCCCTGCCCCGCCCCCCGCCCTCAATTCAGCCCTGAATTCACCTGCACTTCTGATTTTGTTGTTGTTGTTGTGTTAATGGGAGAGGAGAGTCCCACAAACCTATCCTTCCGGGCTGGCTTTGAGCCACGATCCTCCGATCTCACTGCTTAGCTGGGATTACAGGCGTGAGCCACCCCCGGCCTCAGAAGGCTCCTCCTTGTCATTTCCTTCACTTGTTCATTCAGCCAGCGTGTCTGTCATACCGGACACCACCAGCCATGGGGCTGGAGTGTGTCTCCCTCACTGGCTCTGTGGCTGAAGTTGCTTGGGGACAGCACCCCCCCCGCCCCCCACGCCCAGGGCGCGTTACCACCAGCCCCCGATCATTACTAATCAAAACTTCACGGGTAGCTGCATTGGTCCCTCCAGAAACGTGACCAGAGAAGGCCAGACCCTTCCGGGGCCGGCCAGGAGTCTGCTCTGCCAAGGGCTGGGGATGAGCCTGGTGTCCGGGGTCCCCATCACCCCCCAGCCCCCCGCAGCCCCCCGCCCCCCCGCCCCGTGCTCCCACCGTACCTCTCAGCTGCGCAAAGCAGGAGGCGCTGCTGTCGGGCTCCAGGGGGTGTCTGAGCACCCCGTTGCTGGGCTTGGGCCGCTCGTACTCTCTGTCGGGGAGCATGGCCCGCTCGCTCTCCAGGGTGGGGTCCGCGTGGGGGGGCAGCGTCTGCGGGAAGCCGAACATCAGGAGGGAGGAGAAGAAGAGCAGGGCACCGCACAGCAGGAAGCCGCCCCACCAGGCTCCGATCCAGCGCGGGTCCTCGGGGGTGATGTCCAGGTTACCTGCCGGGGGACGGGGGGGGGAGGTGATGTCCAGGTTACCTGCCGGGGGATGGGGTGGGGTGGGGGTGATGTCCAGGTTACCTGCTGGGGGGAGGCGGGTTCAGTGGGGGGTTGGGGGGGGTGATGTCCAGGCACCTGGGGGGGGGAGGGGGAGGCAGGGCTCAGTGGGGGGACGGGAGGGGGTGTGGCCACTGTGCTCACAGGCGGGACCTGCTGTGCAGCTCTAGAGACGGACGGGGGCGGGGTGGGGGTGGGCGACTGCCCACTGGCCGGGGAAAGGAGTCTGTGTGGCCTCAGTGCTCCTATTTCCTCCTTCCTCCATTCGCTCCTCTCCCCCAGACTCCCAGCACCCGCCCCGCAGCCGCAGCCGCAGCCGCAGCGTGTGTGTCTGGGCCCTGAGAGGCGCTCACGCAGCCCTGCTGGCAAAGCCCCGGGGAATCATGGATTGCTCCAGGGCAGAGCGGTGGGGCATATCCCCCCATCCCCCCCCAACACCCTCCCCCACAACCAGGGCCCCTGAAGCCCCCCCCCCCAGCCCCATCTTCGGTCAGGCTGCAGGGACGCAACTCAGGCCGAGCTGCCTGGCTGGAGACCCCGCCCCGCCCCCTCCTCTCTGTCTCTGATTTGCCAATGACACCCAGGGGACTGCCTGGAAACCTGGCCTGCTGACAAACCACGTTCCTGCTGCCCAAATGGAGACTTAGAGAGACGCGAGCAATAGCCTAGCATGAAAACCACCGGGCTGCGGCCTGGGCCAGGGAGACGGACGACGGACGGTGGGAAGAGCGGCACCCGCAGCCGCGGTGTGCACCGCCCAAAGCTGCTCTTCTGGAAGAATCTTGCCAAAGCCAGCCGCCGTTCCTAGAGGGTTTCCATCGGGCCCAGCGTGGCCCGAGGCTCGCTTGAACGCTTCTGTTCCTCTTCCACACAGCCCGATCTCATGGCGATGTGGAATCGGCAGCCTGGCAGGGTTAGCTTTCACCCAGGTTTGCAGAACTGAAGACTGGAAGGCAGGAACTTGCGGGCCAGGGCTCTTCCAGGCCGGTGGTTTTTCGCTGGACCTGGTCCAGGACCCAGGTCCTGGCTGAACAAAGAAATTCTGGGTGCCAGCCCCAACCTAGCAAGGTCGCTTACACCTGTAATCCTAGTGACTTAAGTGGTTGAGATCTGAGGATTGTAGTTCGATGCTAGCCTTGGGCAGGAAAAGTCCGTGAGACTCTTCTCTCCAGCGATCCTGAAAAAAGCTGGAAGTGGAGATGTGGGTCAAGTTGGTCAAGGGCTAGGGTCCTGAGTTCGAGTTCCAGTACCAGGATTTAAAAAAAAATTATAAAAAGGCTGGATTTGTGTGCGTTGCTCAAGCATACTAAGATTGGGCTGGGAACGTGGCTTAGCATTAGAGTGCTTGCCTAGCATGCATGAAGCCCTGGGTTCGATTCCTAAGTCCCACCTACACAGAAAAAGGCCGGAAGTGGTGCTGTGGCTCAAGTGGTAGAACTGGGATTACAGGTGTGAGCCACAGGTGACCGTCTTCAGCTTGGAGATGGGTGGGGGGCGTCTCACCAGCGTTTCTCCTTTCCTCAAAGTACATCCCTGTCCACGCACACAGGGCCGGCGTGGCTCACAGGATGAGAAACAATGGATGTGCAGGAAGTTGGTGCGGCAGACTGGGAGAGAGCGGGCGGTGCTCTTCTGCCCTCTGCTGGTCAGCAGCAGCTATGGCACGCACCTCTAGGGCCGGGGGAATCTGCCACCAGAGCCTGCCTGCTCCCTGCCAGCTCTGAGAATGAAGATGTGAATGGAATGGAAGAACCATAGCTGTGGCCTCCTTCATTCATTGGCGAGAAGTCTCAAAAGATCTTCCTGCTCGAGCTGGCTTTGAACCACGATCCTCAGGTCTCAGCCTCCTGAGCAGCTGGGGTGAGAGGCGTGAGCCCAGGGGGCCAGACTCCCAAGGCTCAGAGAGTCTGGCTGCTCCCGGGCCTCAGGTTTAGGGACCATGACGGCGGTGCTGGGGCAAAATGCACCACCTGGCCGCCGTGCTTGTCTCTCGAGGTGGCCCCGCTCTCTCCCTGGGGGCCAGTCCCTCTCGTGATCTCTCTGGTGTGGCTTCTGCTGCTGGGGCCCAAGCTGGTCTTTCTGTTGAAGCAAGATGGCGCAGCTTGCTTCGTGGGGTGTGTCTTTAACCAGCCCCTCCCTTCCGGGCGGTAGGAGTGGGGCTCAAGCCCCGCAGAGAGACCTAGCCCTAAGGCTAAGGCTCCGTGCCTGCTGCTGTCCCCTCGGAAGGCCGAAGGCCGCACTGGCCACAGCACGCACCCCAGGGGGCTGGAGGGGAGGAGGGAAGGAGAGAAAGAAGGAGGGAGGGAGGGGCGAGGGAGGAGAGAGAAGGTGGGGGGGGACAGGGCTCCGTTTCTGTGCTGGGCAGACTCGGTGTTGTCTTTCAGGTGCGTGGTTGGGCATGGCCCGGGGTGCCCGCATCTCTGGTGGCCCCGAGGCCCTGACCACCGGTTCTCTTGTGTCTCTGTGTAGTAATTGCTCTCCTATCCGTGGGCCCAAGCGTGGCTGCTTTACACAATCGACAGAAGAGACCAAAAAGCTGCTGCTTCTCAGGGGCGGTGATGACACTGGCTCCTTGTCTCTGTCTGTCTGTCTGTCTGTTTCCCCCAGCTCTTGTCCGGGCGCCCTCTGGAGAGGATGTTCTTGGGGAAGGTAGTAGACAATGCCATGTCACTCATCTGAAGAACAGATCGGCAGCCGGGCGCCGGCGGCTCATGCCTGTCATCCGTCATCCTAGCCACTCAGGAGGCTGAGATCTGAGGATCCTGAGACTCTTATCTCTAGTTAACCATGAGAACACAGGAAGTGGCGCTGTGGCTCAAGTGGTAGAGCGCTAGCCTGGAGCTGAGGGACAGCGCCCAGGTCCTGAGTTCAAACCCTAGGACCATAAAAACAACAACAACAAAATCTGGCCTAGCCCGCACGGACTGTCCACTGCTAAGTCCCAGCTGGAGAGGAGGCCCGGGTGTCTGCGGAACACACTTGCCCGCCCCGCTCAGCACGTCGCACGCCCTGCTTCCGGAGGGCTTCCGGGGCCCACAGAGGCTGCACACGGTGATTTCTAGAAAGCATGTTCAGCCCGCTTGGCCCCATGGGGCCTGACTGCAGCCTTTCGACGCACATCCGCGGAACACGCGTGCAGCCTTTCCTTGGGGACGTGAGTGTCGCTGTGTGAGGGGAGGAGCCAGCCTCGCGTGGCCTGGCCGCTGGCTTCCACCCCGTGCTCTCCCTGGCCCTCCACACAGCGCCGAGGCCCCCAGGATGGTCCTCGTGATCCCCTAACTCACAGGTGAGGATGACTCGGGTTTGCCGAGCAGAAGCGACTCTGGGTAGAAAGATGCTGGCCAGACTCGAACCAGCTCTCAGGCAGGTGCATCACGGTTTGCTGTGGTTTGGATCCGAGTGGCTCTTTCAAACCGTGCGTTCCAGGCCCGGCTGTCCTGGCTACAGGGAGTGGTGGAGACCCCCCCGGGGGCGTGGCCGAGACTCCAGGGGGACGTGGCCTATCAGAGGAAGTTAGGCTATTGGGGGGCGTGGCCTCAAAAGGGATATTGGGACTCTGGTCTCTCCTCCCTCTCTGCGATTCCCAGTTGCCACGAGGGAAATGTCTAGGCTGCACCTGAGCCTGCCTGCCTGCCTCGGGGTGCTGCTTTTACCCTGGCCCCCAAAAAGTGAGTCAGCTGACCACGGATTGAAACCTCTGAAGCCATTAAGCCAAGTAATAAACCTTCCCTGGTTTTAAGTGGATGGTGTGGGTTATTGTGTCACAGTACTGGAAGGCTGACTGAATGTCTGAGAAGCCAGCAAGAACGAGAACGGAGAGTGATAGGGGTCGTTAGGAGCCGAGTTGTCTTTTCACTTACTCGTGTCGATGAAGACGGCATCCACGTAGATTTTGGTACAGAAAGAGCCCAGAATAAACCCACAGGCCGGTCCGAACACCAACATCGTAAACAGGATCCCTGCAAGCAGAGCACAAAAGGGGAGAGGAAGACTCGGTGAGGCTCGAGGCTATTTTCCATCCTTCAGCTGAGATGTCTGCGAACTGCACGTGGCCTGGGATGGCGGGGTAGGCGAGGGGCTGGGGGTGGAGCCTTTGTGCCTCAGTTTTGGAAAACTCCACGCACCGGGAACTGAGCTCAGTCCCTGAGTTCAAGCCCCACGGCTGGTGAAGCAGCCAGGGCCATCCGCTCAGTGTCACCACGCCTGGTCCTCCAGGACCAGGGTCACCTCCCATGGCGACAGCTAAACCCCTCTCCCAATGTCAGATAAACCCAGCAGAGCCCCCAAACCAATGAGGCAGGTGAGAGGAGGAACTTTTTAATCCCAGAAAGATCCCAGGACAGTGACATAAGACAGGCAGCCCTGGAAGCCAGTGTGCTCTGGGTCCCCTGTGCGGGGGGCGGGGGGGGGAAGAGGGGGGTTAGGCAGCGAAGGCTACCTCCATCTTCTAGAAAATGACCTGCTTTCTTGGCTACTACCTTGAATCCCACCCTGCCTGGCTATGATGTTTGTTCAGTCTGTTTAGCAAGCATGGAAAAAAACATGGAACACACTGAACAATGTATGGCCAGGGAGCTGAGCCCAGCCGGGTCCTTCTGTGGGGCAATGCTGCCCCCTGCTGCCCGCAGGTGTCCTGTGCACCTGGAGGAGGAGGAGCTGAGCCCTGTAAAAACCCTTGGTTAAAAACCCTTCATACACATCACCTGCCATCCAGGGAGGCGTGGCTCAGGTGGTAGAGCGCCGGCCGAGGGGTCGGGGGGTGAAGGAAGAATGGCATGAGGCTCTGAGGTCAAGCCCCAGCTCCAGCACATTGATAAATGTAAACCAATAAACACAAATGAAGCCATGGGCTGGCGGCTCACGCCTGTCATCCTAGCTACTTGGCAGGCTGAGATCTTGAGGACCGAGGTTCAAAGCCAGCCTGAGCAGGACAGTCCATGAGACTTGAATCTCCAGTTTAAACACCAAAAAGGCTAGCCTTGAGTGAGAAAGCTCTGGGACAGCCCCCAGGCCCTGAGTTCAAGCCCCAGGACTGAAGTATAAACTCAATGCATTCCGGCAGTGCTTCTCCGGCTCACACCACTAGAGGGCAGCACAAGCCTAGAAATGGGTCATCTCCCTCCAACATACAATTCCCCCCAGATACCGTGTGCGAGTCACAGAAGAAGCTCATCGCAAAGTGTTTTTGTTCACAAAGTGCAGCACTCGGCTGCCAAGGCCCTGGGGCAGGTGAAGTTTGTGCACCCCTCCCCACGGTTCTCCATCCTCCCCATCCCTGAGTTGCTGTGTTTTGGTTGGTACTAGGCTGGCCCAGTTGGCGCTCTACCACTTGATCCATGCCTTCAGTCTTGCTTTTTGTCTTTTGCTCGTTAACTGGAGGTGGGCATCTCCTGGGCTTTTCTGCCTGGGCAGCTGGGGTAGTAGCACCTGGCCACAGGGCTTTCCAATTCTCCCAGTGGTTTTTGGTGCATGGAGAGCCCCGGGCTGCTGGGAGCCTTTGCCCTGCCCGACCTTGACTGACCTTTAGTGTGGGGCGGGGCGGTGTGGGTGGAGGGATGGTGTGGGCCCTGGCGGTGCCAGCCCTGAGAGGCCATGCCCAGGCTCAGGCCGCGCTCCCTCAACCCAGCAGCAGAACCTGGCTGAGGCAGCCTTTCTTCCTGCCATGCGTGGCTAGACTTGTGCAGGACTTACAAGGAAGGTGTGCAGTTTCTCACCCAGTGCACAGAAACTTTTGGGGGTGCAGCTCCTGGGCGGACAGCCAGCCGCCTGCATCTGCTATGCAGCTCTGTCTTTGTACCCCCCCCCCAGAGGCTCCCCCCCCCCCGCCCTAAACCACCAGCACCGTCATCCCAGCCACTCAGGAGGCTGAGATCTGAGGATCGAGGTTCAAAGTCAGCCCTGGGCAGGAATGTGCCCATGAGACTCTTATCTCCAGAAAACACCCAGAAAACCAGAGGCGGTGCTGTGGCTCAAAGTGACAGAGTGCTAGTATTGAGTGAAAGAGCTCAGGGACAGTGCCCAGGCCCCGAGTTCAAGTCCTGGGACCGACGGAATAATCAATCCAGATGGGCTGAGCAGGGCTGTGGTTCCGGGGTCTGGGGGGCACCAGGACGGTGAAGAGCTCCCCCCTCAGGGCCTTCTGGGAAGTGCACTCTGAGGGCCGGGCTTCAGGACTGGTGAGTGGGGTGGGGTGGGGTGGAGGAAGCTGGACAAAGCACAGAGGACAGTCGGCCAGATGGACGTCCCACAGAAGGAAGGACCTAGCCTGGAGTGTCCCAGGGGTGCTGAGGAGGCCTGGGGAGGGGTCCATCCAGTCCCCCAAATCCACTGCCCGAGCATTGCCAGCCCGCAGTCCCGGAGCAACCCCCCATGACAGCCCCCAGATCTTCCCAGTGAGGGCTGCGCGCCCGCTGCTCCGACCGCGGACTGCGATCCACTCAAGGACACCTCCTCTAGGTCTGTGATTGCAGCATGCCCCCTCACGCCCGGCTTGGTATGCTGGCATTGGGTCTCGTTAACTTTTTCCCAGGAACCTTGGCACGCCTCATCTTGGCAGTAGTGGGGATTACAGGGAGGAGCAACGGCATCAGGCCCTCATCACGAAGATCTTTAGCTCCGTATGTCTGAACTAATCAGATGTGTAAAGAAGCTGATCACAGAAAACGGCTCCACGTACACATAAAACTCATGACTGTAATGGTGACGCGCGTAACCATCGTCTCTGGTCTTCTCTGTCTCTGCAAGTCTTTGAAATCTCCGGCAGAAGTGGCAGCGCTTACAGCAAATCAGGCGTGGGGTTGTGTCCTGGCGTTGCCCAGCCCAGGCCTGGGCGCCCGGCCCGCATGGCCTTACAGAAAGAACCCAAGAGCCCGCAGCGCCCAGCATGCCCCAGAGGAAGAGAAGGCCTCGGGGTGGCACAGCGCGGCACCCCACGGCAGAGCCTGGGGGACCCCGGATGCGGGGACAGGCTGGCGTTCAAGGGCCCCGGGGCCTGTTCCCAGCAGCTGTGCCCTTTTGGTCTCTAACCGTCACCCCTGGTGAGGTCATCACCAACTGCTCCGGAACGCCGCCCGAAATAGCAGAGACATCTGGCTGCGACCAAAAAGCCTCCGGGCTGTGGAATTAGAGCGGACACGTGACCCTCCCCAGGCCCCACGCTGCATAGTGTCCGGCTTCAGCTGGCGGAGGAGGGAGGAAGGGATCGGGCCGAGTGCCTTCGCCCTCCTGGAACAGGCCACGGGCTGCTGCCCGGCCGTCTCTCAGCTCTGCAGGCCAATCACGGCCGGCCACACCAGGGAGCTGGAAGACTGAGATCTCACAACTCCACAGAGCCTCCTGGACTCCACGCAGGCCGAAGCCCCTGCCATCACCACCCGCTCCCTTCCTCCTCCCCACACTGGGCTCCCAGCTTCTTTGGCCCATTTAAAGGCAACAGGTGTTTGGGCCAAACGCTGTCTCCTAGTGTGGCATGTCCGCCCGCTGTGGCGCCTTCATTCTGTCCGTGTCTCCACTCGGCAAATCGCCTGTTTCAAGTTCTAGGTCAACATCGTGTCCCCCGCAGGCTTTGCCTTCCTACACGCTGCAGGTTTTGTTCTCCTGGTCTGTTTCTTTGGTCAGTTGTGGGGCTTGAACTTGGGGCCTGGACGCTGTTCCCGAGCTTTGTTGCTCAAATCTAGAGCTCTATCACTAGGAGCCACAGCTCCACTTCTAGTTTGCTGGTGGTTCACTGGAGATGAGAGTCTCATGGACTTTCCTGCCCCGGCTGGCTTTGAACCCTGATCCTCGGATCTTAGCTCCCCCCTCCCCCCACCAGATTACAGGTGTGAGCCACCAGTGCCCGCTTTTTCCTGGTTGTTTATAACGCTATCATAGCCAAGGAACTCAACAAGGTTGACTGACCAGGACAGAACTACATACAAGACAGGGCAACGGGTGGGAGACACTCTGGAGGTGCGGATGGAGGACAGAGAGGCCTGGTGCCCCCCAGGCAGAAGAACAGCGGCTGCAGGGTGCTGGTGGGGTCAGAGGTCGGGGTGGTGGGGTCAGAGGTCGGGGCGGTGGGGTCAGAGGCTGGGCGGACCCCGTGGACCGGCAATGAGGACACGATTCGGGGACAGAGCTGAGGATACTGTGGCTGGTCGGATGCAGGGCGCGATCGTCTGCCAGTGCCAGGTGCTGAATTTGAACCATGGTCTCAAAGAGAGACAGCCAATCAGCGGAGGCTGCAGAAAGAGAGACAGCCAATCGGGGGCCATAGAAAGGGAGACAGCCAATGGGGGGGGGAGAAAAAAGAGACAGCCACTGAGTGCGGGGGGGCACAAAAAAGAGAGGCAGCCAATCAGTGGGGGCCATGAAAGAGACAGCCAATCAGTGGGGGCCACAGAAAGAGAGGCAGCCAATCAGTGGGGGCCATGAAAGAGAGACAGCCAGTCGGTGATTGATGGAGGCAACGGACGCCCGTGAAAAGCACACGTACATGACAAGCCCTGACAAGGACACCTTGTACGTCCCCTTGGGTCCCCACACAATGATGTCCAAGTCTGTCCGTCACCCCTTTGCAGTCCAGGGGTCCCCAGGCGCAGGGACCAGGCAGCTGCCCCCTTCCTCCCCCTCCCAAATGCTCACAGAGTGGCTGGAGTGTCACCATGGGAAGCTCGTGGGATTCCCAGGAGCCCAGAGGCACAAGGCCACACCCACGTGCACGGGACGCACCCCCAAGTGTGCTGATCCCAATCCAATCCACTCGCTTCCAGCCACCCAGTCACGGGACAAGCCGCACCCGGACGCCACTCTTTCAACAGCACAGGGGTGGGGCTGGGGTGGGGGGTGAGGGGGGTCGGGGTCTTGGGGACCTGCTTCTGTGCTGGAGGGAGTTAGCTGCCCCTGGGGCTCCTGCTTAGCCATGCCGGTGTCACTACACCTTTACGAAGTGGCCATTTCATCTTTTTCTTCTCCCTCCCCTGACCGTGCCTGACAAAAAAAAAAACAAAAGCAAAAAAACCTCTGTGAACATTTCCTCCTGGATGTCTTCCTGAATGAGTCCCAGTGTCGGTAATCTGTTGCAAATTGGCTGCCGCTGCTAATATCTGGGTTGTCAGGCCCCCTGACAGCCTATGGATTTGTCATGGGCTATTAACTAGCTAACTCTTCATTAAGTGTTGGTAAAGATCAATTTGGGGGGTAGGGCCTCTTCTTGTTTGCGAAATGGAAGGAACCAGATGTCGGCTCACACCTCCTGCGGCTGAGCTGCAGCCTGGGGTGCTGGAGGGTAAAAGCTTTGCTCCCAAGGTGTTGGGCAAAATTGGCCTCTGTTGTCATAGCGACCACCGAGACAGGGCAGTGGATGAGCATTGAGGAGCGGGCGGGGATGTGGAGCGCCAATCACTTCCTCAGCATGGTCCACAAGGAAGGGAGACAGCCAATCAGCATGGTCCACTAGAAAGGGAGACAGCCAATCAGTGTGGCCCACAAGAAAGGGAGACAGCCAATCAGCGGAGTCCACAAGAAAGGGAGACAGCCAATCAGCGTGGTCCACAAGAAAGGGAGACAGCCAATCAGTGTGGTCCACAAGAAAGGGAGACAGCCAATCAGCGTGGTCCACAAGAAAGGGAGACAGCCAATCAGCGTGGTCCACTAGAAAGGGAGACAGCCAATCAGCGTGGTCCATAAGAAAGGGAGACAGCCAATCAGTGTGGCCCACAAGAAAGGGAGACAGCCAATCAGCGTGGTCCACAAGAAAGGGAGACAGCCAATCAGCGTGGTCTACAAGAAAGGGAGACAGCCAATCAGTGTGGTCCACAAGACAAGGAGACAGCCAATCAGCGGGGTCCACAAGAAAGGGAGACAGCCAATCAGCGTGGTCCACAAGAAAGGGAGACAGCCAATCAGCATGGTCCATAAGAAAGGGAGACAGCCAATCAGTGTGGTCCACAAGACAGGGAGACAGCCAGTCAGCGTGGTCCACTAGAAAGGGAGACAGCCAATCAGTGTGGTCCACAAGACAGGGAGACAGCCAATCAGCGTGGTCCACAAGAAAGGGAGACAGCCAATCAGTGATGGGCGGAGGCAACTGACATCAATGGAAAGCAAACACCACCTCTGGCTAATGACTGACTGACCAGCCCGAACTACTGGGTCAAAGCCACTCTGTGATGGTGACAATGGCACCTTGTGGGTGACAAGATGCCAGGCAATTAACCAGCACGGACAGTTCTACTTTTCATGGTTCTGGAATCTCTCCTTCATCTCCCAGTCTGTTGGTGGCCACCAGAGTCTTCCTCCTAAACTATACTTCTTAAAACGCACTGGCCACATCCTCCATCCTGAAAGACACCCAATACTGGGACTGGACATGGCCAGTATTGTCACCTCTACTTTCTCCTGGCCAGGCACCAGGCTTGCTGGCTCCCAGACTTGCCTGACTTCCCCCGATGTCTCTAGCTCTACCCTGACGCACACCCTCCACTCAGCCTGGGCTGTTTGCCCTCTTTCCCTGGCTGGCTGCTAAACTCCTTTCTCTGCTTCCAGCTCTGCTGCAAGTCCCTGGTTGCTGCCTTCCATGCCCAGGGGAGAGTCCCTGGCCCGCATCTCTGGCTTTGTAGAGAGTAGGAAACGCCTGCTTCCTTTGTAAGTTCTTTGGAAACAAGAACGTGTTCCAGTGTTCAGTGCAGGGCCTTCCACAGAGCTGAGTATTTCATGGGAGGATCAAAGTGATAAGTAGGCCAGGCAGAGGGACGCATACTTGTAATACTGGCTGTTCAGGAGATCAAAATCAGGAGGATCGCAGTTTGAGGACAGCCTGGGCATAAATAAATGCAAGACTCCATATCAGTCACAACAGCTGTATGTGGCCGCGGGTACTTGTCATACTAGTTATGGAAATCGGCGATTGCAGTCCTGGCTAGCCTGGGAACGCATGTGAGGGCTGGAGGCGTGGTTCAAGTGGCGGAGTGCCTGCCCAGCAATCACAGAGCCCTACATTCTATCCGTGGCCCCCAATGCCAACAAGAAAAGATAGATGCAACCTAAGAGATACATCGAATTCCTTTAAGTTACCCTCCACTTCTGTCTGCCACCGTCAACATTTCCCCCTTTTGAAATTCATTTTCGGCTCGCCCGGCAGGATTCTCTGAGTGGGCTTTGGCGCCTGGCACTTCTTTTTCGACCCCGTGTGAACGTAATATGGTAACGGTAAAGAGAAGAATCCGAGTGTCCTCGGGAGCCAGCTGTCAGGGGCAGGGCAGAGCGGGGGGGGGGGGCGGGGGGCTGGAGAGAAAGTGCTCAGAGGACTCGGAGCATCGCAAGGTTCGTCCTGAGGCTCACCCAGTGCTCAGTACACCTGTCTGCTCTCTCTCGAAGGGGCAGCTGGCTCACTGGTGGCACTGGAAGGTGGCAAAGCGTCAGCCAGGGCCTGACCCTCAGAGCTCCTGCTGCTGCCCAGAGGCAACTCCGTATCCTCAGCAAGGAAGAGAGGAACTAAGGGCAGTCGCCCTGCAGCCCGTACCCTGGGCCTCTCCGATCATGCGGTCTGGTGAGGACCTTCTTGCAATTATATCTATCCCCTGGGACCAGACAGCAGTGACTTTCTACCAGTTACACTATGGACAAAGGACAATGAAGGACGAGGAACATTTTTCAGGATCGTATAGAATGCCCCCATTCACACAGGTTTATTGATCGATGATTGATTTATCTTTGTGCTAGTCCTGGGGCTTGAACCCAGGGCATGGGTACTGTCCCGAGCTAGGCTAGTGCTCTACCTCTGCCGCTTGAGCTAAGCCCCGCTTCTGGCCTTTTGTCTCCTTCCTTCCTTCCTTCTTTCCTTCCTTCCTTTTTTTTTTTTGTGATGTTTAATGGGAGATAAGAGTCTCATGGAATTTCCTACTCAGGCTGGCTCTGAACTGCGATCCTTGAGTCTTGGCCTCCTGAGTAGCTAGGATTACAGGTGTGAACTATGGGTGCCTGGGCAGGTTTTATTTATTCATTTATTTATGAACTGATGAGATTCTCTGGCGAATTCTAAACTTCTGTGTTCCGACTCACACCCCACGCGCGCAAGAGGCTGGGGTCTCGGCAGCAAGTGCCCGAAGATGACCGGTTTCTGTTCTTCTCCCCTTCCCCCACCCCGTCGGTCCTGGGGTCTCAGGCCACCAGCTGGACAGACTTCAAGCCTCGAAGCCCTGTCCTCCTCCTCTCCCCTCCCTGGCCCTATTACAGTCCCTGGAACTCCTGTTCACAGCTGCCTCCCGCCCCACCACCTCCCTCCACCAAAACCCACAGCCTCCCCACTACCCAAGAGCTGCCGAGAGTCTGCCCATTACACGAGTGATAAGATCTGAAATCTGCAGCTTTATCCCCAAGTGCCTCCCTGCCGGCTTCATCTCTAGACTATGTACACCCTCTCCTAGACCTCACTTAGTCCGGCTCCAGTACAGCACAGCTCTTTCTCTACCT